>NW_015112884.1:0-19366 GCF_001443285.1 Poecilia latipinna
GCTCACTGAAAAAGAAAGTTAAGTGCCACCAGTGCAACAAGTGAGTCTATAGCCCTCAGATGGACTTATTTGCAAAAAGCAGTTTCAGTGAAAGTTTACTCACACTTTCCTGTCATTCAGAAGCATCCCATTCATTGTTTCAATGGCCCGATTTGCAGCCTCCTGAGTCTCAAAGTGAACAAAGCCATAGCCTTTTGATCCCTTCTCATCACAGACAACCTACAAAAATCCAGATAGTTTGAGTCATGCTAACAAAAGAAAATTTATACAACAATTTTCAAAGAAAAAAAAAAAAAAAGGCCTACCTTGCAGGATAAAATATTGCCAAAGGCAGAGAAGGTATCATACAGCGCCTTGTTGTCAATGGACTCATCCATGTTCTTGATAAAGATGTTTCCCACACCGGACTTCCTGAGACCTGGGTCACGCTGAGACCACATTATCCGAATGGGTCGACCCTTAATGACGTCATAGTTCATCGTATCTAAGGCACACTCCGCTAAAAATAATTTTAAAAAAATTAAAACATGAAGGAAGAAGCATCAAAAATAAGCCACAACTACACATCAAATGCAATACTGTACTCTCTAGCAAAGGTTTTCTAATCTACAGTCTGTCTTTGCTCAGTTTAACAAAATAATTAAGGGCATCCATGTATTAAAGCATAAAAACAAGATTTCTGATGAATATTCATATTTTCTTTAAGTTATTATACATCCAGGGGATTTTGAATCAACATCCAGCTGTGTTTATTCACATTTCTGTAGATATGGATTAGCAAGTCCATCACCCTGCAACTTTTAGATGCATCATTTCTTAAATGAATGCCTCATTATCATGCCTATGCAGCACTGATGATATGCTGATGAAGGAATTTGGCTATAAATAGCTAAAGCAGGTAAATCTCATAAAATACAGAAACAGCAATATGAAAAATAGTATAAATATAACTTCTTTGCTAAAATATTTAATTGTGCCACTGTTTTGCAACAATAAAGGTGGATGTACCGTCAGCTGGCTGCTGGAAGTTTATATAGGCGTATCCTAGGGATCTGCGGGTGATGATGTCCCGGCACACGCGGATCGACATGATGGGTCCAGCAGGAGAAAACTTCTGATACAGCATGGCTTCTGTAACATCAGGGTGCAGGTCCCCGACATACAAAGAGGCCAGAGGATACGCTGGACCACTGCCATTCATGTTGCGTACCAGCTGGATGAAAAATTAGTAGGGGGTTATAGAGAGTAGAACGCATTGCTAGTTTACTTTAGGGAAACTATTGCATGTTTTACTTCTACTTCAGTATTTCGTAACCTTACACTCAGTGACATTTTCACACCTGCCATTTCTAAATTAGGTTTGTTCAAACATTTGAGTGGTTCCAAATAGAGATTATCTTAGCAAAAGGAAAACTAATTTCATCTAATGTAAATTATGAAAACTGGGAGTTGTGCTTCGCTTAGAAGACAAATATAGTACAGGTGGACCTCAAGCTGGAGCGTCTCCATAAATGTCAATTTTGGTCATTTGAAACAATAAGAGATGCTCACACTGAAGATGCATTCATCATTACATTTCACACATTTATTTCTGCTAATTTGGGCCATTAAGGAAGAGCTGCAGTCTTGACAGGAATGTGAAGAAAACCTTATTTAACTTTTTTAAGTAGAAGCACTTAAAAAGTTAAATAAGGTGAACACCTTGATTAGTCAGTGCTTCGGGAGGAAACATCTCACAGATGTGTTCAGGACGTGGGGAACAACTGTTATATTTCTTATATTAAGCCACTCCTAAATCTCAAGATGTCAGAGGGGGGAAAAAGGATGTGAATGTTGCTCGGTTGTCTAAAGTCTGCTTTTGAGATAAAAATAAGTTTTGCATTGCACTTGGAAGTTAAGGCCCAGGAAACTAGAGGAAGAGCAAAAAAGCACAGAACCCAAGTTTTGCTTAAACTTGTCTAGTTTAAAAAGTTTCCACACTGAGTGGAAACTTTAAACAAGCATGTTTAGTTTAAAGTCTGTGTGAAGACTTTAAACATGACACTGGTTTATGCAGCAACAGTGGCTGCTTGTGTGAAGCCACTGTTTTTTCTAAAGTCCAAACTCGGCAAAGATTTCTACCACAAGATCTTACATCACCTCATACTTTCCATCGAAGATTACCTTTATGGAGATGCTAGACGTGGCATCTGCACACACTGTCAAACACACCAATATCAGGTTTATTAAATATATCACTGTAGTTGATTAATAAGCAAAATGGTCTTACCCAATAACTCATAGTTTACTTAATTGTTTTTGTTTAATGAATGAGATATTTCTAAAACTTATATTACCACAATGTGTAGATGTTTTAATTTGCTACATTTTTAAAATATAGAACTAATACATATTTTAAAACAATGAGACAAATTTCCGACCATACCATCCACTGAAAACATGTCAGAGCAGCAACTTTAAGAACATGCCTTGAATAGCATAATATTATTATGGATTAAGACAAATATTATGCCAATTCAGAATACAGACTGTTTTTCATCTAGTAGTGGATATTTCATACCAACCATGTATTCATTCTAGGGATGCACCAGTAAATTAGCCCCAATTTTCTTAATTTTGGTAGATTGGTGGATACATGTAAAGACAATCTTATCAACCACTGTCCTTTTTTGCTCTGCTGTGAGAGAGGTTTGTCTGACAGACCTACTCACCAGTTCATGTCTGCACGTTTGACAATGGTCACCCCACTGTTGCCAGCTCAGTTAATTTCTTGCTATATTTAGCAACATTTCAAACACTAAAAATTTAGGAATTGGCGGCCAGGCTTCTTAAAAATCAATAGACCAAAAAACTGCAATCGGTGCACCTACAGCGACCGATCTCCTCCTGAATCCATTCTGCTGCATTGATGTAGTAATTCATGCAGGACCAGATAGTTAGTGCATATAGCAGCACAGACACATCCTTTCAAAGAGCCAACATTTCGGTATTGATATCCTTTGTTCAATTTGGCTTATGATTCCTAAATATAAAGTTTTTATTGTGAGCCTTAATCAAAATAAAACTATGTCTCTGTGTTAAGTGGAAGCTTAAAACAGAGTAATCTAGATCTATAAACTTTTTTTTTTTTTTACTGAATTGCTGGAACAAATTAACTTGACTATATTCTCACTTATGTAGACACCTCGGTATAAATTAAATCTAAAGCGAATTCACAAAGATTTGTTGAATGGAGCCTTTTTTCCCCACTCAAAATTAGAAACGTTTTGGTAACATTAGGAGGATTTCACATTAAAACGTAGAGCGCTAAAGAAGCAATCTGATACTCCGTAGTAGTTAAACAGTGGAAAGAAGATTTCCAGCTTAAATGTTGATAAAACTATTCTCTTAACATAAAAACGGGGAAGAAAAGACATTTAAAAATTTTATGATGTAGCTAACGGTACAAGCAACAATCATAGAAAAAACATTAAGCTAAAACAGTCGTTAGCTAAATTTCGTTACCCCGCGTGCGCATCACGCACTGAAAGAAACTAGCAAGGTTCTACAAATAAATACAGCTTAACGTTACAAACTAGATAAACTTACATTTAAAACGAGGATGTCTTTTTATTCAGCGCAGCAGTTTGTGAACACTTTCCACGTGAACCTCAGCTTGTTTTGATTTAATTAGCATCTCCGAACACCTGCACGCTTGCTCCGCGCAATGTAATTTCAATTAAGACGTGAGAAGGCACCGACAGAAAGGACGTCACATTCCGCGATAAAAACTAGATCTTAGCTTAGTAATAAAAATACATGCAGTTGAACGAGTCCATATATTTAAAGCCACGTTTGATACATTTAAAAAAATTAACAGGACTTTGTGAACAGAAATAAAGACGTAATTTGCCTCTTATCTTAAACGAAACTTTATTTCACTGAATGGTCTTTGACACTTTCCTATTTCTTACATGTATAGTGAAACTAGAATGGTTTTAAGATACATAAACACAAAGCTAGAATTACACCAACCATTGTTTATCTCCATTTCATCACTGCTTTTTTAATAGCTATTCTAAATTTTCACAACCACGTGTGTGCACTGGGTAATAGACTGTTACAGAAGCAAATTTTAGCCATAAGACTTGTCAGTAAAAACAAAGCAAGTAAATACCTGATATACAGACAGGCTTCGTTCCACATTCACTAACTGCATTTTCATCAAGCAAAATAATGAACTGACATAATTTTTTTATTTTTTTTTTCCCCCCAACAAAAGATTTCAATTTATTGGAGCATTGTCAGAGTAAACAGACCGCCAGCTATAACGTGGAATGGTGTCTTCAACTACAGTAATGTGGAATGTAGTGGTGATACATGGTATTGTGACACTGAGCTTCTTTTCACCTTCTAAAACCTGATTTTTAGAGGCAATTATTCCCACCAGCTATCTTTAACAGCCGAGAGATTCACCTGGGTAAAAACTGAGGTCAGGGTTTATATTTTTGTGGTCTAACTCGTTCTATGAGATTTTAAACAAGCAGATGCTGCTACCTTAAAAGGAAAAAAAATGCAGGAGGCTGCAAGAGAAAGCCAGGCACAAAAGCTTTTTTGGAGAAAACAACCGCTTTAAGAGGAATATTTTGCAAGCAGGGTTGATACAGTGTGGCAAGACATTTTCAATTAACATCAATAAAAGGTTACTTTAGGTTTTACATACAGATGATAGTCAATCTTGCAAAATACATGGAACCACATTTACGCATACAATTTTCATTGTACTGAGATCAAGCAGCACCAGAACAGTGAGAAAACTACAATGACAATCTATACTTAGTTCAAAAAACAATAAGGAGCACTGCTGTTTTCAAGATGCCTAATAATGTGGAATGTCTTATGTCTGAACAAACCTATTATGACAATTTACGGGGTCCCTTAGAACTTGAAAACTGAATTTGTGAACATGATCAAGGAATATTACACCAAGATGTCAGTGTCACAATACAGCCTGCCTCCTTTCTGTATGAGCCCACAGCAGAATTGCAGTTAACTGAATATAGGATCGTACGTGTCTGGAACAAAAACAAAAGAAAAATAAAAAAAATAAAAAAAATATTTTGACGGTTGTGAAGCAAATGGAAAGCCTACCATCACAGTGTTTGGTGGAAATCAACTGCCAGTTTAATTACCATACAATAAAACCTGTAAATATCATGAGGAATCACAAATAAGAAAAGTAACAAAAAAAAAAAGGGATGAAAAATGCACACCAAACTAGCTGGGACAAAGGAAGTTGGAAGGACGATTCGAATTCACAACACCCCCCTCCCCCCCAGAAACACACACGCGCGCAATCATTTCACACTCGCTCGCACTTTCACGCTCACTACATACAGACCTACACACGAAGCTGACAAAAACAACAGCAACATGGACTCACTAATCAATACAACATGTTTCCACAAAGTGACTGAATCTGCTAACAACTGAAAATTACCCTGTCACCTCACAGTGAACTGAGAGGGGTAAACTAGTTGGTCAGGAGCAATTCAGGCTGCTTGTCATACAGAAGTGGGAGGGGCTGATGGAGTGGAGGGGGGGATGTATATAAGCTGTCTGTGTTTAAGATAAGAGTGTAGGTGGATTAACAGTGCAATTCCATTAGTTTTCCCCATCTCCGGTCTCTCCCTCATCTGCCTGGTTTTCTGATGTCCACAGCTGAGGAAAGAAAGCAAGAGAAAAGTTATAGTAATATTTGTCAGGAAAGACATCAAGATCACACAGGATATCCCAAATATGGAACTCACAGTCAGGTTGTCCCTTAGTAGTTGCATGATCAGGGTGCTGTCTTTGTAAGAGTCCTCGTTCAAAGTGTCGAGTTCAGCAATTGCTTCATCAAATGCCTGATAGAACAAAAAAATTAAAAAATCCACAAAAACAAAACTTAGACTTCCACAAATAGCTGGTCTAAATTCCTCTGATTTATATACCATCTCCAAAATGTAAAATTTAAAACTGATCGTCAATCAGTTTGCCATAGTCTTACATAAAATAAAAGACTAGAAGTAGATTGTTATTAGGGTTTGGCACATACCGTCTTAGCCAGGCTACAGGCCTTGTCCGGGTTGTTGAGGATTTCATAATAGAAGACTGAGAAGTTGAGGGCCAGGCCAAGCCTAATGGGGTGTGTTGGCTGCATCTCCCCCTTGCTAATGTCAAAAGCTTGCTGGTACGCCTGCTGGGAGTTATCCACTGTATCTGTATTAGCAGAAAAAAAAATGAAATTGTCGATTATTCACAAACTTTTAAAGTAGACCTGAGAGCAGCAAAAAAAAGCAAAGAAACTAATATGCTGTCTAAGCACAATACTTTAAAAAGTTTACATAAAAAACATCTCAAACGCTAATGTAGTATGCAACTCAAGTTATGAGACGTTTTGTGTTTTCCTTTGATTTCTGTTAAGGAAATATTACCAAAGTAAAAAAGTGACTGAATTTTGAAGCAGAAAAGATTCTGTTAAAAGAAATGTTCCAGTTTGACAAAAAATGCAATTGTTTTGTTGAAACAGACTTTTGAGAATCAGGATTTTCATGAGTGTTTTAATCATCTTTCAAATCCCTATTTTTCAAGTCAGGTTAAACATTCTTACACATAGCAATGTTGAAATAATATAATTACCCTTCTTAGACTCCCCAGATGCAACCTCAGAAAGGTATCTATAATAGTCGCCTTTCATCTTCAGGTAGAACACCTTGCTCTCAGCAGCAGATGCGTTGGCAATGAGATAGTTGTCCAGTAGCCCCTGAAAACAATACATGAGATAACCAGTTTAGAAACATCCCCTTGAACACAAGAAAGGGCACAGTTCTCACAATTAAACGCTTACAAGCACATCATGGCAGATTTCTTGCAGTTCAGCTTCTATCTTCTCCCGGTATTCACGTGCCATCTGCTGTTTTTTGTCATTGCCCTCAGTCTTCTGCTCGATGCTGGAAATTACACGCCAGGACGAACGACGTGCCCCAACCACATTCTTGTAGGCCACAGAGAGAAGGTTACGCTCCTCATTCGACAGCTCTGCGCCTTGCTCTGTCACTGACTTCATGGCTGCAGCCATGTCATCGTAGCGCTCAGCCTGCTCAGCAAGCTTGGCCTTCTGTACCAGGTCGTTCTTATCCATTTTCTAGACTGGAAAAAAAGAAGAGGTAATGTCAAGAGCTAGATATGGGAACAGTACACATGGGTAATCATATTTTAAGGTGGACAGTTCACATTTCTATGGAATAATTATAACTTTCTGTTGAAATTAAAACAATTTGCTAACTCTATAATTGTAGAAATCATTATGTTATACAGAAATGATGTATAAGTTTGAACTGGGCCCCCTGGCAACTGGGTCAGCCATACACATCACTAGCTAAGGTTTAGCTGTTAGCTCGTTCGTAGCGCTCCCCAAACTTGACTCTTCTCTTACATCCCTAACCTGATGTCTGCTCACTCGTCAACATGCACAAGTGTAAGGTGCTTATATTTAACACTCGTGACTGTTTTATTGGGCCAATATATTTCAAATTAATCCCCCAATCTACAAAACCAACCGAAGCTTTCCCGAGTCAGCCTTTAATGCCCTCCCCTGAGGTTGCTAGTAGCGCTAGCGGGCTGCCGTATTTAATGGCCCAATATTAACACTATTTTGACAAATACGCCAGAAGTGGTTTAAGTTTTCTATTAGATTACATTTAAGGGTGTGTCCTTAATTGACTAGAGAACGCGCAGAGAGCTAATCTGTCGTGATAACGCAAAGCGAATGGAGAAGCTAACAGTTGGCTAGCTACCGTCGCCTGGCTGCCGCTGCCTTTCGCTAGGCCAGTGGAGAAAATTTCCACGGCCACGTTAAATTATTTAAAACAAGAACGGGACAGCAATGATTCTTCTTGTGGAACTGTTAAACCAGACGAGAACAAATCGTGGCAATTCGGTGAGCTGCGTGAACGTTTTAACGTATTTTCCCCAGCTGTAAGACTCGGCCCGCCCAGGCTGCCGAGCCTGTCAGAACAAAGTGTCATGGAATCCGACCGTCGGTTAGCAGCTAGCCTAGCCTCTCGGTTATGATGGCTTCTCAACAGGATCCAGCCGCACACGATGAAAAACAGCTCTTCTCCCGCCGAATTACCAATGAAAAGGTAGTGCTATCGTGCGATTTTCAGACGCGCTAGGTAATTACACTTACAAAATTGGTGACTTTTTATCCTGCTTTTTTTGTCGTTTTTTTCACTCTCTGGACGATTCAGCCTCCGTCCTCCGTCTCGCTCAGCGTTCAGGGCAGTACCACTTCCGCTACACTGGCACTTCTGTTTCCTCCTTTCTCACCACACATCTGCCTTACGTAATGCAGGCGCCGCTTTTCTGCCGAAGATAAAACATCGTTTACGAAGACTAAGTTAACTTATTTCCGTTTCAAAACGAGTAAATTAGCCTGTATGTATGTTTTTAATGTTTTCATACTTCTTATATAATCTGTAATAGATCTTCTAGGCCTCGTACTGAGATAGAACTGATTTCTAACTTCAGAGTGTGATTGCAAAATTTCTCTAAGCATGAAAGTTTGTTCAAATCCACATAATTAAAGTCTGTATGTTATTAAATTAGACTCTTCTCTCTTCTCCTAAAGCGTCACCATAGCGAACATATCATGTGACTCTATTTAGTACTGTCTTCTGCATCCTCTATCCAAGGTGTCCAACCTGCTCTAAAGCCGCAGATGGCTTTTTGGGCACCATACAATGGCTCTTAACTTTAGCTAAAAATGATAAAGAGTCAAGTTAATGCTTTTAAATATAGATATAATAACAAATGCGGCTTTTTGCAGATTTTCAGGTTTTTCCTTGAATAATTTAATTGAAATTTCATGACATATTGGCACTAAAAGTACCAATATTTTTACTTTTGTTCCAATTTTCTTGCCATAAAGTTGAAAGCAATGTGCTCTTTCATAAATATCAAGATCCCATGGAAGAAGAAGTATCCATCCTGTTTTTGCAAAACATAAAAATAGAAATAAAATGGTGGTATGCATATCATTCATGATAAACAGCAGTTTCAAATACTTCCTACAGAGTAAGTACCTAGTTAAGCTATGAACCTAATTTGATGTTAATAAAATATGTGAATAGGCAAATACTTTTTATCAGAAAAGTAAAATGTTTGGATACATAAAGCCTCCCGTTTTGCTTCATGTATTCATCATTAGTGTTGATGCAAAGCAGGCTTCAACTCTCCATATCACACTTCACACCAGAACTGCCAAAAGTCTTAGTATCAATATTTAAATACAAACTATTTAATTTACAAAAACTACATTTTATTACAAGGCAGCATATCTTTTTTTATTTCTCCTTTATGTAGGTAAAGCTCGCTGAGACTTTAATTCACTCCAACACTAACCAATCAGATGTCTAAAATGTAATAATCATCTGGGCTTCCCAAAAACTTTAGTAATGTCACAGCATGTCAAAGTTATAAGAAAATGAAAATGTATATTATTTTAGCATTTAGCTAATATAAATAATTTTGCTAAATGGACTACCGAAATTTGTCTGATTTAATTTCCATGAGAAAAAATTATGTGTTCAGTGTTATACAGTTTTAACTGTATAATTACACTTAACATTACTGTAAGGTTAAAAGTCAATGCTGCATTTTAAAAGTAGTAATAATTGCTGCTGTCCCGTGTTTAATAAAGGACCGCATTGCATATTTCAAAACCGTACATTTAAACCACTATATTTTTAAATACAGAATCTCCTACCAGCTCATTCTAAGTCACTCCACATTTTACTAATCTCAGACTTTATTTGTTCTAAAACAGACAATTAATGTGACAGAAACAGCATTCATTGAGCTAAAAAGTCTGTTTCCTTTACTTACTCAGTAATATCCTGGCAGCTAAAGAAAACTGAATTGAATTTTTTTCCTGCTCACAGCTGAGGAGGCAGCGATCCTTTTGACTAGGCTCTCTGACAATAACGCATCCAAGGATTTTAATCTTTGCATCGATTTTTCTCTCTGCAACACCTTTATCTGGCAAAAAGGATGAATCCATGAAAGCAAGGCAACCTGTAGTGAGTGTCTTCTGGTGTTTATGTACCATTCAAATAAATAGACAGGTAGAACAAGTTTGAGGGTGATAGAAGAGCTGAGAAACACTTTTTTACCCTTTTAGATTGAGATTGTGAATTTTCCCGCCTCCAGGACGATGTGGACCCCGAGGTGGCAGCAGTTCAGGTGACCAACAGTGACATTTATTCAAGAAATTACCTTTTGAAAACTGTTCAGAGTCTGATTATGCAACACTTGCTGAGGTGTTTTCCACTTCTTTTTTTTTTCTTACTGTGATCCTTATGCAATAAAAGGATTGAGTATGTGATCCCCTCAAAACTACATGTGTCACATTCTAGACAGCATTATGACATTGGTGAGACCACTAAGCTGGGCTGTTCATTAGGCAGTCTGGGCATGTATAAAGAATCTAAAGAGCAGATGTGACCTTTTTCAGAGCTGCCAACATGTCTGATGTGTGTCTGCCTGAGCGCATTCGTTTAATGTGAGAAGATTTCCCCCTGACCTGGCTGCTGTGCCATCAGCTGATGGCTGTGTCCGAAAGAAACTGCATACCTCCATGCACATTTCAACAAAATCACAAAAATAAGCAAACAAGACTTTACTGACATGGGTAACATAGAATTAATTACATGCTAAGCCTTGTAAAAGTATTCACACCCCAGGGACTTCACCTTTTGTCAAACTGGTACACAAACTTTAATGTATTTCATTAAAATTTGATGATAAAGTAGTGCATAATTGTAAGTAGAAAATAAGTACAATGACTTTCAATATTTTTTTTAAAATAAAAATCTGAAAAATCTCTACATTTCTATTCAGCCTCCGTGAGTCAATTCTTTATAGAACCTTCGTTTGTTGCCACTATAGCTGACAGCTTTCAGGGTGCATTTCTCCCAGCTTTGCATATGAAGGGAATGAAAGTTTCGTTTATTATTACAACTATTGCTAAGCTTTGCCCAAGTAGGCTAGAGGTCTGGACTTTGACTGGGCCATTCTGACACAATGAAAATGCTTTGATGAAGAAGCTCCAATTGTAGCACTGGCTGATGCCTTCACAGAGTATGTGCTTTATTTTTATTCAGGTGACTCAGTTTGAATTATTCTGAATGCAACTGGGGTTATTTGATGTTATTGAAGGGTTTCTGAATAAAAGGGATCAATGCTGAAAGCTATAGATTTTTTTATTTGCATATGTTCAAAGCCATCCATCATTATTTTCCTTGTCACTGTAACAACACAAAATGTAGAACTGTTCAAAAGACTTTGAAGACAATGAACTAACACCAGTGTCTAAACTCACCTGCATGTATGGTCTAATGCAATTTTATTTATTATTAAAGAGAAGAGAAAGACAGAGCCAATCCTTTTAGCACTTCAGGCTACACAACATCCCAATGTTATGTTTTTGTTTTCTTTAATTTTTTCTTACAGAACAACAATATCTCAACTATAACAGACGAGATGTTCTGCAAAGGTGACACCAGCCACTACCTACGATCCAACCTGGACCGTGTGAGGCTGAATGGGAACCCCATCAAGCTGTCGGGATACCCAAATGGTTTCATCCGCCTGCAGTCTCTGGCACAACTGACACATAAAAACGCACGATTTCACTGAGTGAATGAGGGACAAGGATGAAAGACAGAATAAGAACAATTTGGCTGATTAGTTTTGAGATGCATTTTTATACTATCATGACCTCAACCATACAACATCTCAAATTATAGATACAAATATTTTGTTCTGTTACTTCAGTAGTATTCATTGTCACTTAAATCAGTCTTAACCTCAAACATACGATAATATTACGCTAAGATAATTTTTATTTTTTTTTTGACTTAGTATTTACAGAGTAAAGCCTGTAAAAGGAAGGGATTCTTCCACCATCTTTTTTCGTCCAGAGCGTCTCTATGCTTGCGATTTAATTGTGAAACCAGTGAGGGAGTTTGAGTCCAACAGTGTGTCCTTAGGCGACTCTTGTGAAGTCTGACCATCATTCACTTGGCTCCATGTTGATCTAGTACGAGGGGACCGTCTGTTATCTTCTGCTGGTACTGCCGCTCTGATTTTTTCCTTCTGTAGACATCGTCTGTTAAGAAAAAAAAAACAATGAACACATGAGAAGTGAAGTGTGACCTTCTTATGGATACAGTGAAACACTTAGCTGACTGATACTTGGCATCCTTACTTCCTAGGGTGTTTAATGTGGAACAGCAGGAAAAGAACAGGTGTTACTATTCATTAACAATGGCTCTGTTCCACTTACATGACCCAGCTGCAGTGACAAACAGATTCACTCACTGCAGCATATGTCGAATCCAATTTCATATTTGCTGTCTTTCTGATACTTTTTATATTGATTAGCCAGATTTTTAAAAAGAAAAAAACCTTTTTTTTTTTTTTTTTTACCTGCACATTTTCAGACACAACCTCATTACATAACACAACATAAAGGCAGTCACCAGAATCTGAGGAATAAAAAATGAGTTTTCTCATAGAAAAAAATAAACATTCCTCTCTATCTTGGAGAGGGCTCAGAGTACAAAAGGATAAAACACTGTTTCATTTTTTTTTTAAATCAGAAGAGGCTTTTGAGTCATGTTAGTTTTCCTCAAACCACATAAGTGAGAACGTCTGTAAAAAAAAAAAAAAAAGAGTGGTTCGGCGTTAACAGAGGTGGTTTAATAACTGGTTTATTGCTTTTCATCTTTTCATTTATTCTGTTCTCCCAGGTTTAGGTGTAATCACAGGTGCAAAAACAGAAAAAAAACTACTAAAAAATTATTATTGACATACTTGGTATGAAGTTTATGTACTAGAGAGGTAACATTTTACACCACTGTAAGATATGCAACAATATCTGTTGTATGTTCATTCTGTTCAGACACAATCTGTAGAGCGGTTCTAATTACATCCAGTTATAAACAGCATTTGTTTGAGCAGTAATGGTCTACTAATCATTTTTTGGGTAACCAACTGTACAGAATTCACCTGCAGATAACTCTTATCTTGGCTGATGCAAGATTTTTCATGTTTTGCTTTTATTATTAAAAAAAATTTTAAAAATAAGTTTTTGAGGTGCTACACAAAATACGAGGATGTTCAATATTTTGGTGGATGAGTGAATGTTGATGCAGTGATCAGGTAATCAAATTTTAAAATTAGGATTTTATTTTTTCCAGTTCACTGCACATATAAAAAGTGAAAGCTTGTACATTTTCAGTCTTTATACACAGTAACCAGCATCATCTTCTTTGATGCACTTTGCTTTGAGCTTGCTGAGAGATGGGAATAGTGATGCACTTCGAGAAGGATGTAGTTCTTAAAAGAAATCCACTTTTAAATTTAAGGCATGACGACTCATTATTTAAAACCAAAATTAAGCCTTTGGTCCTACATAAAACAATAGCACATGTAGAAGAAAATTAACACTGGACATCACTTTGAATACACCATTCCCTCAGTAAAACGTGGCAGTGGCAGAATCATGCTGTGTGGATACATTTCATTAGCAAGGAATAAAACTCTAGAGTCTAGATAGAGTTGAATCGAAGATGGATGAAGCTAAATACTGTAAGAAAGGCTGCACATCACAGANAATAACTGCAAATATACTAAGGCTGTGTAATAATATCGATATTGCGATATATATAGATATTTTCTTTCCAAGAAAAAAATTGATATTCATCCGCAAGTATCGTAACATCCAACTGTCACCTTGCTCACTCACTGCTTGCTTTGCCGGAAGAGTGATTAGGTCATCAGGCGTAGAGTGATTCCTTCAGATGTTAAGTGTCAAGGTTAAAAAGGTATCAAACTATTCAGAGCAGGGTACTTGATGCACTTTATTTACTTTACAAATGCGTGTAAGCTACAGTTTGTACTGTTTCAATTAAAAGAAACATGTTTTCTGATTCATTTTGTCCAGCTGTCGACTTTAAGTCTGTGTCCATGTCCAACCAGAGTCAGGTATTGTGTAGTTGGTGCTTTTAATCAGTTTTCAGTTAAATTAATTCAATCCAACTCTATAACGGTCACAAAATGTCACCAAAATCACTCTGTCCCTCTAAAATCTTTCAGAAAATCGCAAAAGTGTATTGAATTGTATCGTTTGCCGAATACCACAATAGATATCGTATCGTGGGCAGAATATCGTGTATCTTATCGTGAGATTACCGCTACAGCCCTAAAATATACAGCCATAAACGTATAAATACTTCTGCAAGGAAGTGTAATATTGTGACTACAGTAAACACTACTAATCAATCAACTGTCTTAAGATACAAATCTTTTATTTAGATGATTAACTGTAATATGACAAGTGGGACAAGTTGTCATTTAAAGAAATCGAGTTTTGAACTGCTAATGCTAACACATGCTAACCCTCCCATCAAGGTTAAACGTACATAAGAACTTTGTGTTTACACTTACAGACTTTGTGTTTACACTTACAGAAAGTTTCATGTCCTATCCTCACGTTGATCATGATCCACTCCATGACTCCTCCAATGCAGAAAAAGATAGGTAGGAACCTGTACGCCCCTAGTCGTTGTTTCCCAGGGACAATACTGAGCAAACCTTTTATGGTTTTACTTCTGTGAAACATCTCGACGAACAAAGCTTGTGTTTCTCCTCCCAAACACTCCTACAACCGCGTTTTCATTAGAGCGGTTGAAAACGAAGAAGCAGAGGAAGCCACCTTTACTGCGTCCTTTACTGACGTTACGAGAGCAATGATGAGGTGCGCTCGTTTTAAGAGTCAGATGAGATAGGCGGAGTGTGTTGCGAGCTACGGACACGTCAGGAAAGAACAGTGATGGCGTTTAAAACGAACGCACCAGGAAGGAGTTTGCGACATCCGGGTGTGCTGCGCGTGAGTGAATTATGAACTGGTTCACGTCTCACTGGTAATCTAATTGTAAGAAGGCTCCAAGGTCATAGACCCTGTTTCTGTACATACATCAGTGTGGTAAATTACATTTTGCACATATAAAAACATTAGCTGAACTCCTTTTTAATCTAAAATCCAATAATTTCTTAAAGGGTCATAAAAGCAAACAACCTCATAATTTACAAGTGTATCTTAATAAATCGGATGAAATATAATAAAAACCTGAACTTATCCCAGTAATTAAATTTAAACACAACAAATGTAACTCACAATTGATGATCTGTATTTAAATATTACATAAAACCAGTTCATGAGGAGGGTTTAGAGAAGTTTATGCTTCCCTCTGCTGACAAGCTTTATGGAAATGATTTGATTTCCAGCAAGACTTGTGACCTGCTCACAGATCCTCACACTGTCAAAATAATCAGCACCCAGTTCAAAGGCCACAGTATCTCTGTACATTCCTGAGAACTGAAGTTTACCAGAACTGATAATGCAAGCAAGGTGAAGGCCACTATTAAAGCAACCTGAGGATCTTTATCAGCACAACTCCCCATCAGAGAGCTGCGCTGTGCTGGCATGGAGCCACAGTGTGTTGTGGCTACATGCCACAACACACTGATCCATGCAAAAATTGTACAGTGCATAAACACACTTTTCAGTATGCTGACTATTTTTGCTTTTTAAAAAGATCTTATGTAATATTCTAATTTGAGGAACAAGATGTTCTGCTTTCAGAAGCAGAATATCTTATTTTTCCCAAAGTTTTTGTCCAAATTCGGAAAAATAAACTCGAGACTGATCAGTGTAATAAATATATATTCACTTTCACTTTCCTCCGTTGCTTTTTATCCCAAACATAAAAAATATTTTGCATTTAAACACACTTGACATCTATTTTAAGGTAAAATATATAACACACATTGACACCAAAACAACAAACAGCAACTTATATTTTACTTAGAAATCATACTGTACTGAAACAAGGCATTATTTTTATCCAATGAGAGAAGAAAAAACATTTTTAAAATTGCCTGTACCCTTTTATGAGTTGCAACTCAAGATGTCATTGATAAGGGAAAAATCTTAACAATAGAGCTAAATAATTAAAATGAAATACACAAACTGGTTTATTTTTGGCAGGAATAATCAAACACATAACTGTTGACATTATGACAGAGTATCATAAAGTGCACACAGCAGATACATAAATTATACATACACAAGACACATGCATCAACTATGAAGGGGCCTAATTGTACCGTCTATGGGATCTACAGGGGATCTAAGAGACTAAGTCTAATTTTACTCACCAGACGTCTACTGGACAAAACATACAAGTTACAGAAATTAGTTAGTACACTCCACATCAGTGGAGGGAAAAAATTTTTTGCAAACGAAAACGTTTTCCACAAAAAAATGTTTTTTAAACTTGTTCCTACAAATTGAGGTTTTAACTGAATTAGTGTTAGAAACAAAGATCTGCTACCAAACTCAGGCAATGTGTCTCAAATAACTGCATCACTTTTATTACTTGCTCTTTTTCAATTCTGGCCAAAATTACCATGTTTTTGCATCATTAGACATGTGGAAAACACCTGAGATGTTTTGTAGACTCCAAATACTCCAAGCCAATTTACATGCGGGTTGAGCTCAAGAAATATTTTCCTTAAATAGCTTCGCATATGATAAATTTATATTTTTAATTTACTTTTGCTGCATGGACCTTGCTATTAAGCGCAAGCCTTCTCTTATATAGGACAAAACATAAAAAAACAGCAGTACATTAAAACAGAGGACGATTTTTTCTTTTTTGCTTTATAATGATTTACGGAATACAAAGATAAGTCTCACTGTAACGTCCCAGCAACAACTGCTGTGCCGTAAGTCAGTCTTCGACTTTGTGAGCTGGTCTACAGAAAGTCCAGTGATGCTCCACGGTGTTCTCGTTTGCACGCTCACTCATGTGGTGCACCCGCGTGTTCCTAATAGTGAAGCCTTGTTTCATTATGTAGTCCATGAGGTGAACTCTTAAAGACACCTCTTGATGATAGTCACATGGTCCAAAGGTGAAAGACACCTGGCAGTCTCTAGTGTCCATCATGTGTTTGTTCCACTTGGTAAAGTTGTTGGAAATGCCCTCTAGCAGGGCGTGAACCTTTGTTGTTATGGTCAGCTGTGTAATAATTACCGCAACAGGGTTTGAGTATTTCGACAGTTTTCGGGTGCTAGAGAGCTCCACCACCTGCTCAAAGATATCTGGGGGGTACAGCGGCTTGGGGTCGTTAAGGCACTGGATCAAAGGTTCAATCTGGTAGAAATCTGCCTCCTTCCTCAGCAGGTCCGTTTCTGTGAAATCAACAGGAAGGGTGAGCTCGGACGTCCGCAGGAAGTTCAGGATGTACCGGAAAAGGGTTCCATCGCGGTCAATGAAATAATTCCCGTGGGAGTCACGAGCTGTGGGGAAGTCTCCCCGGAACATGGCACCGAGCATGGAGTCTGGATAACGCTGGAGGGTGGATAGACTGGTGGTGTAGAGGTGGCCTCCCACGTTCAGGGTAATAGGTGTAGTCATCTGTCAGGAAAAATACACACCAACTGCAATTTTGAAAGTTTTTAACACCGAAAAAATGGACTTCATTCAACTCTTACCCTATGGCCCCAGTCTCCATTATCCATTTGTAGACTAATACCCACAAGGTCCGAACCAAAACAGAGAAGGATGGGATTAAAGTTGGTTTACTTTAACTTTACCTGTGAGAAAAGAAGAAGGATGTGAGGCCCAATACCAATAGACTGCCAGGTCAAGTTAGAGATGGTCTTTAGAAGTCAATCAAATTGTGTTTTTCACTATGCAAGTATGTTAAATTACATCATCAGCCCAAGCAGAGTGACCCAGAAAATTGGTGGTGAAACTGATTTTTTTTTTTTTAAATCATATCACAAACAAAGAGTAAAAATTTAAAAAGACCCTTAAGAAAAATGTGTCTCAATTAAGAATAATATGTAAACATCAAAAATATGGAGATATGTTTTCAAAATGCTATGAACAAACACTTACTGAGCACAAATATCATGAACTATTCTTAAAGGAAAAGTGGACTGTAAATATTAATAACACCAAAAGTGTTTGTAAAAACACCATAATGAAATAGTCTCATGTGGCTTGCCCTGCCAGATGTACTGCAAATTTTTCTCTGCAGCACTGGGCAGTAATGCTGATGTGGCTAAAGCAGGTCAGGGGAGAACACATGAAGATGGAATCCAGCACTGCCTTCAGTATCAACCTCTTTTATAAATCTCTTTTCATCCAAAGGATACAGATTCAGTTATTTCATTTTAGTTGCATGAAACTAGTGTTGAGAATTAAGGAAAATCTAAGTGCCACATTTAACAAGGCAGCTCGATATGATGCAAACCTTTATAATATTCTCCGTATGAGCGTGGATACAAGTCAGCAGAAAGCATAGTCTTACGAACATGATAATGTGGGTAAGCAGCATATTATTTGGTGCAGTATCATAATACATTGGCTCTTTACGTATAAAGCTGCACACTAGTATTTTTAATGCATTTGCTGGGACGAAAATTAAAGAAGCTTGGGAAAAGTAGCAATAAGCATCTCTTTAAGTGTGTTTTAAAGTTTAATTATAAATCTTTGCAAATTAATCGTTCATTTCGCTTTTTTGGCCATCAATAAAACACGAAAACAAAACCGAACATATTAAACCCAACCCTTGCTAGCCTAGCTCACTGCTAGTTTTTAGCTAACAAGCTAACAAAGCTAGCAACCCATTAAACTAGCCGCCGTTACAAATGAGCTCAACAATTGGATCAGAACCGAACTAACTGCGGGCATAAACGGACCGCAATGAAGCACAGCCTTACCAGCTCAACTTTAGGGCTTGGTAATATTTTTTCTCAGCCAATAAAAGCAGATTGGGGTCAGATTTTAACCGAAGACACAGGCGGTCACTGATGATGCTGCACTGGGGCAGCTGTGGTCGACTCCAGGATGCAGCCAAGGCGGGTGAAAGAGGGGAGGAGGTCCCGCTGAAACTACAGCCACATCTGCATTAAAAACACAGCACTGGAAGGGTTACAGGCGAGACGAGCGGAAAGGGACACCCATCACACAGATTTGGATAACACTTCCGTTTTTACACAGTCGCAAAAAACACGAAACTGCATAACTGAGACACCAAACGACTATTTGATGAGGCGCAGACAGGCGAAATCCCGAGTTTGGAGCTCCCACACCAACCAACATGGCTGCATATATATATATATATATATATATATATATATATATATATATATATATATATATATATATATATATATATATATATATATATATATATATATATA
>NW_015112884.1:22573-136716 GCF_001443285.1 Poecilia latipinna
TATATATATATATATATATATAGTTCAATGTGTGTTTACATTGTTAGAATAAAAGAATAAACGAGAAGTTTTTTCTTTGACTTTATTCACAGAATGTACAAGAATAGTGAATACCAAGCTTAAATCTCTTCACAAAACGGAGTTTAACTGAAATAGGTCAGAATGAAACAGGATCTGCTATTATACACGTCAGTTTATCAGTAATAATATGAAAAATATTATCAAAAAACAAACTTACATTTAAAAAATGTAAAATATCAGTTTTGATATTTTTTAAAGTGAGGGATTTATTTATTTATTATTATTTTTTTTATTTTTTATTTTATTTTTTTTTTCCATTTGTGAGCAGGAAATGTATTTTTTGAAAGTTAGGGTAAATCTTGCCAGAAACATCCGGGCACACCAGCAAAAGCTTAGCAATATCCAAAACCTATTGTCATTGAGTTTAAGTAATTTATAAAATGCAGTTCCTTAAAACAATAAACATCTCTACATTGTAATTCTTGCCTTTTGGGCCACGTGTTTAAGTCTATATAAAACTGTGAAACAGTAATGGAAGCCTTAAATATTCAGGAAGACTTCTTTGTTCCGCTCCTGGCATTTTGCTGCAGGATAATAAACTCCAGAATAAGTTTGGCTGTCCGACATGGCTTCTCCATCACCACAGAGTGACCACAGTTGTCCAGCAAGTCCACTTTGCATCCAGGCACCAATTCAGCAATGACTGTAGCTCCAGAGACATCCACCACCTGGACATATATGCAAGACTTTAATATATTCTTCACACTTTTTCACTGTGATTTCAGAAGGGATACTTGTGGCACAATCTTTAAAAGCTTTTAGGTTTGACAGCACATGCACCTTACGTATCTAAAGAGATTTTGCAAAATGATCGAACATCATAGTTACCTGATCTTGTTTGCCCCAAATCACTTGTAAAGGTGAGGTTATGAGGTGCAAATGTTCCTGTAAGGCATATCTTGATTTCTCACCGATGATCTCCATAAACACTAATAAAAAACCCCCCAAAAAAGCCCTTTTTTATTTATTTGTTCAATATATACTAAAACATAAAAAGAAAAAACAATGAACTAACCTTCTTCATAAAATGCGTTATGAGGTTCTCGCACATCAACCAGTCCCTGAAGAATCTAAAAAATATATATATAACAAAGCCTTGAAAATCCTCAGAATGTGACAATTGTTTCATGGTCAGCACCCATTATTAGTTTAGAGTTAAATTCATTTTTCATGACTGACCTGCTGAGGAATTTTAAAGCGAATGTGAGAACAGAGTCTGAACATGTCCTCCATCTCATCTGGTGTAGTTGGGATCAGCGGGATGTTCAGTGTGAAGTTGCTGTGTTCCAGATCTTGAAGGTGATTGTCAAATTTGGTCTCACATGGATGTCTGATTCCTGAAAGATGAACCCAGAGTCTTAATGATTAGAAATGTGCCTTTTCATATTTGGTAACATTACAACAACAAAGTTTGAGTGTATTTTTCTCAGATCGCATGTGATAAAGCAACATAGTGCACTACTTTAAGGTGGATGGGAAGCGATGTGTGGTTTCCAAATTTACAAAGAAAAGCCAAATATTGTAAAATTTTGAAAAGTTCATGTTCAGACCCCTGATCTAATATCTTGTTGAGCCTTCTTTTGCTACAGTTACAGTTCTGAGTCATCTTGGATGTCCCTTTACAATCTATGTGCATCTAGTCTGAAATTTTTGTCCTTTTTTTTTTAAATAGCCCAAACCCTGTCAGACTGTGAACATATTTTTTTCAAGTTTTCAACATGCTTTGACCTAAACCATTCCTTTGCTGCTCTGTTCTGCTCTAGCTGGATGTTTAGGATTGATTGAAGTTTAATATCCACCCTGGCCTCAAGACCTTTGCAGCCTTAAACGAGTTTTCTTCCAGAATTGTCCAGTATTTTTCTCTTAATACAGGGCAAATTAAAAAGCACAGAACACAATTTTTTCCCCCTTATTCCTCCTTTATGCCTTGTGGCATTGGAGACATTTGATTCAAGAAGTCAATAAACTACCATAAAGACAAGATTTGCGAAGTGAGAAAAATGCTTATCCAGTCCACAGATTCTCCCAAATGAGCTGTGGGTGTCTGCACGTTTTCGAGAGTGACCATGATTGGTTTGCACGTTTGTCATACTTTTTTTTTTTTTTTTTCAAAACAACACTGTTAGATGATCAAAGGATGGGACACTTGTTTTATAACCTTTACATTTCTCCACAACTTTCTCCCTGAGCTGTCTGTTGTGTTCCTTGGTGCTTGGTTGTCACGATGCTGTTTGTTCGCTGATGTAAAACACCTGCACTTATAACAAGGATAAAATCACACACATTAGGATATCTAAGTTACTTGCAAAGACAGTTGGTTGCAATCATAAACAATTTTTGGAATCCATGCATCATTTTCCTCCGTTTGTCTTGGTTTGTCATATACAATTCAAATAAAATAGACTGAGTGTGTGGTTGTAACATGACAAAATGTGGAAAAGTTCAGGAATTGTGCACTATGACTGACCATCGGGACAGATGAGAGTCATGCTGCAGATTTCCGAGGGATGGCAGGCTGCATAAACCCCAGCAACATTTCCCCCCATGGAGGTTCCCACCAGATGGAACGCTTTTCTGTTTAAGTGAATGCTTCCTACAAACTAAGAAGCATGAGAGATATTAAACTATTTGGGGAACTAACAAATATTCTCATACAAGATATTTTCAAAGACCTTTCCTCAGAGTACCTGATGGATCCGTCTGACCTGCCCCTGAACAGAGTAATCCTCAGCGTTGGTGCGTGTCGTCCCCTCGTGGCCAGGCATGTCCACGCACACAATGTGCAGGTGCTTTGGTAAATACTGCAACAACAAAAAAAGAAAAAAATAATGAGAAAGTAGAACGCCTAAAAAATCCAGTTTTTCATTAATTGTGTATACTTTCTGTGTTTAACTATGGTGGCTTGTTCCATTAGTTTTTTCAGTAATTTCTAGTTTGTCCAACCTTGACAACAGTCAGCCACATGTCTTTGTGAGCAGAGAAGCCGTGAAGCATCAGGATGGAGGGTCTCATCCCAGGTTTTCCTCTGTAGGAATAGCAGAAGCGATAACCTCCACAGTCTGCATAGCGAACCTGCAGGCCCAAAGTCCTTCTCCAGTACCTAAACACAAGCACAAATATTGGATGGCAGTATTACCTGGAGCTCTTTGGAGGATGCCTACCCGCTGTTTGCAGTTTTATCTATTTATAATGACAAGTTTTAGAGGAGAAACTCAGATCAGGAGATCTTCTGTCAATGACGGGAGTTGGCAAAATCCTGAGTTTTGACTTACACATTTTTAGACATGAGTACATGTCTATTTAGATTCTAAAAAAAATTCAGACGTTTTAGTGTGTAAACATTTTCAGGTATGCTGCAGTATGACAGCTGCAACCGAGAATAACAACTTTGCATGCTTTGTGAGGGACTGCACTGACTTTTAAATGTAGATACATTTCTGCATCTCCACGGCGCTGATCATACAATAACTGGTCCTATGTGGTGTGTTCTTCTCATAAACGCTGTCTTGCAGTGTTGTCTTTACATGCTGAACTGTTTTCATTTGTGGCTCCTCAATTCACAGTTTGCTGTCAGAGCAGAATTATTCCCCTCATTTAAGAGCTGGTTAATACTTATCCCAATAGTGATCTTGAAATTGATCTTATCTATAAGCCTGGACAGCTGTAAAGTAGTGAATAACTCTTGTTTCATAAAGATAACGAGACATTCATTGATACATAAGTGAAGCGTCTCCTTGCATATTCAATACACACAATTTGCTCCCTGTTTACATGCTGCATCTGGACTATCAATTACAAAGACCTATCAGCGTTTTAGTGACAATGTAATGTAGCTTGGAAAGTTCTCGGATGCTTTATATTGCCTGGAATAGAGTGATATGTCAATAATGTAATTAAAAATTAAATTAAACTTAAAGGATGGTTGGGTGAGACATTTACAACACTGGCACCCATTATTCAATTCAATTCAGAAATACTTTATTGATCCCAAAGGGAAATTAAATTCAGTGTTACTGATGTTATAGCAAGCTGCTTTACCAGTAATACACTTTAATGAGTACAGATGGCCAAAGAAGGAAGGAAGCCAGAAAAGCCAGGATGGGAATAGCCAGTGTTGCTCCAGCAATGAAGAACAGGTTCACTACGTCCAGTTCAGCTGCCATGGCTGCCCTAAAAATCCAGAAAACTGACGGAAAGGGACAGTGTTTAATAAACACAGAGGAAACGGTCTGCTCTGTATCATGCATTTTCCAAAAGGCAACAGACTTACTTTTCATGAAATATCTTGCTCTTTCTTTCCTCGGTCACATGAAAGCACATGGAAAAACTGTTTCGGTCCTGCTGCTGTCTTAGGTCTGAAACGTCTGTGACCGGAGTTTCAAATAAAATGTCACAGAGCAGCATGCTGTTAGCTTTGTCAAATTATGTTTGCTCTGGTGAAACTCATTGATTATCACTCATCATTAGGGGAAACAGGGCCACAACATGATTCAGTCAATCTTTTAAAGTGAAAGCACCGCCTCCAGTTTGCCTCTGTCTGACCACAGGAAGTGCAAAGTATGTTTACAATTAAAATTTAAAGAAACCTGCATTAAAGGCTTTTCAAAGGAGTGTTGTACTTCATTTCTATGGACAGGATATCAGTCAAAATATATTTATATGGGAAATGTAAAATCACATTTCCATTCATAAGAATACAAAAAAATAGCAAAAAAGCAATGTAAACACAACACAGTACACCCGAAATTAAATAAATTAATCCAACTGACTTACAGTTTTCAGAACCTAACATATGTTAGCATTATGTTTTACCCATTATGTAGTGTAACTAAAAAACACATCCAACAGGAAAATGTGTTGCCATTATGAATACTTTTTTTTTTTTTTTTTTTACTAAATCATCTAATCTTCAAAGGAAAGCTGAAGGACATTATATTATTACTAGCCTGATGCTACATAACAGTGCAAATAGAATTTCATAAGTCATAGTTTTTATTAAAAAAAAAAAAAAACAAAAAAAAAAACAACTAATTTGTACATTTAATAAAATAACGTACAAATTATTTTTTGACCCTGTAGAAACTAGCTCAAGCACTTTGTGGTCAGTTTTTAAAATCAGTTTAGTAATTCATTCTGAAGTCCAATATTTACCACTGGGTGTCATGATCGAGGCGGACTGAAACGTGGCCCTGTGTATTTGCAGTAGATGGGTTTGATGGCTTTTTGCACCGAGAGGCACTGAAGATGATGCAGCATTTCTTCTGTTTCGGGTGGTTGATCATCTGAGAGGAGCCTTGGCAGACATTTGATGCATCTGTTTACTTTATTTCAGATTTTTCCAGCAGACGATATGATAGACAGGGTTTCTCTGAAGGGAAAAGTACAACAAATCGCTTCTGAGCTGATGATGACTCAGCAGAAGAAGCCGGATCAGTAGAAACTTGTCATCGCATCCGCCATATTGTGAGTGGCAAGTTCACTTTGGAAGAGAACACTGGTGTTGTAATAGAAAATAATAGAAAATGAGCACTAAAATTTATGTTCACATTTATGTATAAAATAAAATATGTTCTTTCAGAACTACAATGGCGCTCTTTAAATAGAATGCATAAGTCAGAAAAACAAACAAAATCACCTCAAAATTTATTTAAATGTGGCTTAATTTACTCTTGAGAATGTATCACCCCACTGAATGCTTTACTCAGTGAAGTATTAGTTATAAAACATAAAAATATTTAGTTCAGTTAACTTGATTTTCCAGAAAGAAGTATTGGTAAAACCTTTTTTTAGTTATTTTAATGTCAACACATATGAATGATCACATTTTCTTAACATTTATTCAAACATAATGTAAAATTACTAAACAAATCATGAAGGCAGGTTCTTCTCAAACCTCGAGACAGATTTTTTTTTCTTCATATTTTAAACCCTTCACAATTTTTTATGGTAATTCTCAGGTTGAGATTTATAACATTTAGAATATTGTCTTTTTTATCATTAAAACGGCTGAATTACGTTCCAACACACAAGATCCTATGTTTTGTTGTAATTCTGCTATTTGAGAGATTATTTTAAGTTCTGTGTCTGATAAGAGGGGGTAGAAATGCAAAGCAACAAATGATTGCATAGCTAAAACCTACTGAATGCAGTGTAGAACTGTCACTCTGCTTCATCTCTCCTCCGCCACAGATGACCTACATACAAAGTAGAGCAGAAGAAATGGGCATGTTAACTGTGCAGAGCGGCTCACTGTGTGCGGCAACGCTTCTTATATTTTGGTCTATATAGGACGAAGGGCGCTGGCCTAAATCTACGAGTCGCATCCACTGTTGTGTCTATATTCTCATAAACATATTGTGCTGCTTGTCATGTTGTATCCTGAGAGGGGTTTGTGCCTCTCAGGATACAACAGAAAGCCAACAGAACAGAAATGTCAGGGCCAACGCAAGCAAAACGTCCAATTAGCCAACATAATGTTGGGAAATATGCTGCGTCCTCCCTCACACAGGAAAAGGCAAAGGGTCAAACTGCCTGAAGGGAGGGACAACTCTGACTGGTCATAAGCTATTGACAGAAAGGTCAGCTCTGCCAACGTTGGATTAGTGGATAGACTGGGAATGTTAGTCATCAGGAATGACCAGTAACATTTGCTGGAAGATTAACCGCACAGCTAGAAATAAAAAGTGGGAGGGGAGATTTTTTACATTTGTCCACAGCTTTCACACAGAGTCAGATGATCAAAATATTCTTGTGCCACACCCTCGCTCCCTTAAAGAGATAAACCAGCCATTCATCCAGTTCCATGAAAGGCGGGAATTCACATATCCTGAAAACTTTAAGATTCTTAGATCAACTTGCTTTGGGTGAATATTTCAGAGTATTCTTCTGTTCCTATTTACTAATGGGGATCCATGGACAATTCATTTGCACTATGGAACTGTAATAAGACTCATTAACACATTATGAAACACTAGTGTAAAGTACGCAGTATTGTGCATCTAGAAATGCTAACCTCTGACATTAAACACTGGAAAAGGTTTTACCAAATCTGTTAAAAGTAGTAATGCTGCTTATTGGGGAACAATGGTGTAAGAGAGTGTGCTAAATGGCAGTGAATTAAGAAAGGGATATAATGCCTTATTAAAAATAGACACTCAATGGATGCTGGACTTCTTTGGTCATTGGCTTGACTTCTTTGGTCAAGAAGTGACCAAAGAAGGATGTAACTTTTTAGATTAGCGTCAATAGCCAGTTTGCATCCATCCTTTTATTTAAAGGTCTTATTCAAGAACTTTATAGAACGAAGAGCAAGGAACTGAGAGGATAGGTCAGGTAAAAGTTGCGAGGAATCTTAAAGGAGGGCAAAGTTATAAAACAAGATCCATATTTTTGAACATATTATGAAGCACATTTCTTCAACAAAAATGGAAAGAGTATGTCAGAGCAGCAAACCTGCCAAAACCTGGCTGTCCATGTGAGCATCAATCAGAGAATCATGCAAGAAGTCCATAGTAACTTTGGAGGAGCTTTGGAAATCCACAGTGCAGGGAGGCCAATCTGTCTACATGACAAACACTTACCAGTAAATCCACAAATCTGGCAAGAAGAAAGCTGTTGTTGACAGATCAATTTACCAGTCCAATTTACAATTTAGCTATGAAGGACACAAACCAAATATCTGTAAGTAGTTTCTCTGGCCAGAAGAGAGGAAAGTGAACACCTTTGGGCAACATTATGTGTAGCCAAAAACTGCATTGCTGAACAAACCATCTCCAGTGTGAAACATGGTGGTGGCAGCATTATGCTGTGGAGATCAGCAGATACAGGAAAGACCATCAGAGTTCATGTGGAGATCAATGGAGCTAAATAATCCTGGAAGAAAATCTTTTAGAGCAATGGTGTCCAAAGTGCAGGGAGCCGATTGCAGTTCAGTGGTGACACAAAGTTTGCTTTCCAATAACGTACTGTGCTGGTTTTTCAAATGAGTGAGGCACATCAGTAGAATGTATTTCTCTTTTATTAACTCAGTTTTTTTCATATTTTAATACCATGCTAGGTAGGGTCAGATATTTCAAAAGTGTTTTGGAAAAAAGTAGTGGGCCATATCCCATTTTTATTGCATAGAACAGACTTTTATTTATAGACTAATCAGAAAATAATCAATCCCCCAAAGTAAAAAAAAAACAGTATTCTCTTTTTTTTTTTTTTTTTTTTTTTTGCAAAGGCGCACAGCTATATGTTTAAAATCTATATTGATGTACAAATTCATTTTATACAGAAATCAGTCTCCACTGGTCATTTTATAAAGAGCTTAAGTATTTAGTAATAGCAAGTAACAGCACAATTCAGTTTTTCCTAATTGGGGTTAAACTTGATTACTATTCACAATCCTTAAATGGAAAGCAGAACATTTGCAGGAAAGAAACTGACCCAAGAAAAAAAGTGACTCAAAACTCAAGTTGCTGCAGTTGTGTTTAATGATGCCCTCTGAAACAAAAAATGTAACCAAATACGGTTCGTCTAAACTCTGCCTCTGGTCCTGCAAACACATCCAACACCATCAACCAACGTTTCCTTCAGTGTGCACTCCGTTAGGGGATGTTATTGTGACAACTTTATTATTCTGACAATAACAAAAAATGTGCTATGAGTAGAGAAACTCAAAGTGATTGACCTTAAACATAATTAAAGATACCTAAGTAGAATTAGATAAGCATGGTTTAAGTTTTACATTCATTAACAGATAATCCTATGAGTCAAAATAGTAAACTTGACACGGTCCAACTAAATTCCCATCATTACACACATAAAAACTCACATTCTTTTAGAAACATCACTTCCATCTAAAATAAAGCATCTTAGCAAGAAAAACTGTTAAATATGAGCCCACCTGATTACCGGAACAGATATGTAAAGGGGGCAAGTTTTGAACAAATCAAATAAGGATAAACCTCTACGTGTGTTTGTTTGGATAGTTTGCCCTCAGGTCCTGAAGAGCAACGCGGCCGTCACAGCTGTAAGAGCCACAGCAACCACTGGCCCCCAGATCATCCACGGCTTCTGCGGGGAGCAGCAACACAGAAAAAATAAAAATAAACTGAACATGACCAAATGACACCTCCCGTCAGAGGATCACCGATGTTCACACAGAGGGAGTTTGCGACTGAGATCAAGACGAAACACAGCTGATGGAAGTAGCAAATTAAGGACAAGCTCTTTAGGATAAAAATAAGCGTCATCACAGCCAACTGGGAGAAACAGTTGTTAAGCGTTAGCCATTCAGACAGAACAAACAGATGACAGATGTTGAAAGCTGCATGATTAGAGAGGTTAAGATTTCTTAGACGACAGTTTTGCCCCCCCCCCGAAGAGAGCGTTCTGGGAAAGCGGGAAAAACCCAATTAATTCATGCAATGATTGAAACTACACTGATGAAGATGACAGATGTAGGCCGGCTCGGCAGGAGTAATGTGTACCTTGCTACCACATTGCGCCGAAGCACCAAAACAGCAAAGCCAGGATAAGGCCGATGACTATGGCTTGAACAGGCAGCAAAAGTGGCGTCTACAGAAGGGAAGGGATATTATAGTAATCAACGGCAACGGGACAGACGTCTGTGGGTGTTTAGCTTTCTTTGAAAATGTGTCACTCAATCACCCTGTCTGTAACTGGTGGTTTTTACAGTTGTTTGGGTCATAAGAATCTGCCAGTGTTCAGCATTCCTCACACAGACAGATAAGAAAACAGCTGACAGCACAATCCAAGGACTGACTTCTAAAGACTCATTGGTATGTGGGTCAATTTTTCCCATTTGCTGTTTGTTTTTTTTTGCCCAAAGCTGGCTGTCCTTAGCATTGTAAAGGAGTTTTCCTTAAAGTTAACATTTGTCCAAACTTAAACATTCTTAAGATGCATTTTTTAGGTGGCAATATGTAGCGTTACATCAGGATTTAATTCAGAATGGACTGCTGCTAGTTGTCTCCAGCCTCAGGATATCCCCCTCAATCCCAAACTTTTTCAAACTCTTCAGAAACTCTGCAGGTTATTAAACCTAAATATGTAAATAACCCTCCTAAAAGTTCTTGGATGTGTGGAAGGGAGGATAACTGCTGAAATAATAAAGCGCAATTTGTGAATCATAAAAACGATCCACATTTTATGTCTGAAAATTAAACTAAATTGGACACGGTCACTATAATGTTGCAGCAAAGTTAAAGCAGAGCTCGTCTACAGAAAACCAACTTCACAGAAGATGTGTTAAATCATTTCTAAACTCAGTTACGGATTGTTATTTAAACACGTCTATTACATTAATGTCTTGTCAGTTACATACAGAGAGTATGACACTGACCAGGGGTCGGTACTCACGTTTGACCCTTTCTCCTGTAAATCCTTCATGCCAGCTTTGAATTCCTCCAGTTGGTCTGCCAGTGTCTGTTTCTCCTGCTCAGTCTTCTGGTATCTTTCCTTTAGGTCAGACAGCTCCATCTGAGCCTCCTCATACTGCACAAAACCAGTAAAAAACAAAAAAAAAAAATAAGAAAACTATTTTATTTTCTTCTGGGTCTCTGTTGATGGAGTAAATCTGTCCTCTTCACAAGTTTCGTCCACTTCCTACAATTAGAGCTGCTGCTGAATCTACTTTATGTTCAGCTATTCAGTGCAAGCTGAGAGTATCCGAAGCAAAAGGAGGCCCTCCGTCTCCTTTTTTCATTCAGTGACTGAAAGAGTGGAGGTTAGCAATGACTTCATCTTTGTTTTCTTCTGGGCTACAATGCCACTCCTGTCTGTTTGCTACAAAAGTGAATGATCCCAACCCTGCTAGCTGATTCCGACTGGCGGTATACAGCAGGGATCCCACAAGAAGGCAATGTGCAGGATTTCTAAACCGATTTTTATATTTACACACTTTAGGGGTTTAGGAGGAACGGTTAAAACTCGCAAAATCCCTAAACTTTTCCACATTTAACACGTAACAACCATAAATTTCAACACAATTTACAATGACGGGATGATACGCTGACTTAAAGCAACGCATAATTCTGAAGTGGAAGCAAAAGAACACAAAGTTTATGGAAGCATTTGTATTCAGCCTCTTTACTCTCATAATTGAGTGTAACTAATTGCCGTTAGAACTCCCCTCAATTTGTCAGTTTAGTCTATTTGCGTGTAATTCAATCTCAGTATAAATCCAACCATCAGAAAGCTCAGCTGTTGGAAAGTTTAAAGTCAGGTTATAAAACTTAAGTTTTGAACATTTCATGGATCATTGTTCATCTTGTGCACTCCTGTCCAAATACATCTTTTTTGGAAGAATGATAAGAAGAAAGGATTGTTGAAAGAAAGCCACATCAAACCTGGTGGAAGAAAAGATTGCCAATGTAACTGCATCAGCGGTGTTTCCAGGAAGTATTGAATCGGGGGTTTAGTGTTTTGGTGTCAATATAAAACAAGCAGCATGTTGTTTTATAAAGGGTTTTAAATAACTTGTAATTATGATGAAAGATTGTATGGTTGTTGTTTTCTTTGCTGCTTTTCATTAGGAAAACAAAGAATTAATCGACTTGATTGTGTTTAAATTGAATCCACTGCATTTATTTTACCCTTGATTCTTCTGTTTTTCATACAAATTATTATTTAGATTTTTTTAAACATTTCTTCAAAGTATAATTATTGCTCCTGTGCGAAAAGTCAGAAATGTAATCTTGGGTGACTTTGATGCTGACAATTCACTTGCATTAATAAGCAAACCTCTCCTGCGTGCTGAGAGGGAACGAAGGAAATGTCATGAATAGTTAAAGTCCCTGTCAGCATTGTGGCTGTAAAGCAGTGTGGTCAGCAGCACATCACACGCAGCTGCAGTACTGCACACTGCAAATGTCAGAAAACTAGAATAACCAAAGTTCCAGGTTTCATTAGATTTTCTACTTCCTGAGATCAGAATTAGTAAAATGCATCGAGACAAGATAGGATTCAAATGTTAACTCTGACGTAGAAACCCTGAGACCTTGACATGAATGTACCTCTTTCTGCAGAGACTTGCTGCGGCTTTCTGCCTCATCCAGCTGGGTTTGCAGCTTGGAGTTATCCTGCTGGTGCTGAAGTTGTACGGCCACCAGGTTCCTCTCCAGCTCTTGCTGGGATTCCTCCAGGACTTTGAGTTTGTTATTCAGGTCAGTATTCTGGTCACGCAAACTACCAATAACCGAAAAAAAAAAAAAAAAACAACAAAATTAGGAGGAAACCAGAAAAAACTGTGCTTAGTTTATTATGTAGTTTAATATTGTAAATAGGCCACATATGAGGGGGTAAAGCTACACCTTATGTAGATCAGTGTACTGACCTGACAAGGTCCTGCTCCAGCTGCTGCTGTTTCTGCAGCAATGCCTCTTTATCACTGTGCAGTGCTGCACATTGACTCTGCACACTGGCCTTTTCTTTCTGGTGGGCCTTAAAGATCTCGTCCTTCTCTGCCCTCAGAGAGGCACACTCACTTTGCAGACTGTTCTTTTCTTTCTGGTGCTTATTCACCATGTCCTGTTTGTCGGATCGCAGGACGGAGCACTCTTTCTGCAGACCGTTACACTCCATCTGCATAGACTGCAGCTCATTGGCTGCAACGAGAAAGTGGTTGATTTAATAGTGCAGTGTCGGAGCAGATGGTTTGCTTTCAGTCTACATTCAGATATTCTAAAAGCACGGTTTCGATAAGTTGGGGAAATTAATCAAAGAGTTAATTTCTTTCAGCAACTCCATTTAAAATGCTGAGCATTGTTTATTTAATTTTTTGCCTTTTTGGTGTTTAGGTATTCATATTCCAGTCTTCCAATAACACAAAGCTATCAAGTGATATTTTCAAATTTCCAGTCAACTTTAAACATTTTTTTAACTCAAAAACATGGCGGCCGTCTGGATGACTGCCCTAGCAAGAAACCCTGAAGTAGAGCCAAAAAAAATAAAATAAAATAGAATATTATGAATAAGTTGAATATTTTCACTATTAGATATTTTTTACATTAATATCATCAGCTAACAAATAAATTATTAAAATATGTCACTCTGTGTGTTAATAATCTTTATATGTTGAAACGTTTTACAGCTTAAATTTAATTGCTTAAATAAATGAAGTTTTTGGTGATATTCTAATTTATTAAAACGGACATATATAACCCAAGTTTGAGCAGTTTGGAGACCATCTCCAGTATACAAATTTAGTCTTAAAGCAACAGAACTCGTATTCCAAACCACTCAGTCAGAAAGGTGCATCTGTGTAAGTGCACAATACAACGGCTTGATTTGGTTTCGAATTGCGCATTTGCGCCCTTTCTACCTTGTATCTCTGCTGTTTTCTGCCACTGCTTGCTTTGCTGCTCCAGATCACGTCGCAGGCCCTCAATCTCCCGCTCGTATTTGCTGGCAGTCTGACGCCACTTGTCCAGGTCCTTGGAAGCAGTTGCCAGGTTAGACTGGACGGCAGTGACATCGCGGTCCCGCTCTGCAGAGGCCGCCTCCAGGGCCCGTTTCAGTGACTTCATCTCATTTTGTGCTCTTTGCAGCTCGTCATGTGAACCGGAGGAGACATTTATCTGCTCCCTTAGAACATCCACCTCGTCCTGGAGCTGCTGCAGCTGGCCTGTCCAAACCCAGATCAGTGTATAGATAAAAAGAGGTGGCTTTTAATGACTCCTTAAAGAAAGAAGGTATTTCCAGTCTATAAATGAAGAAAAAATGTACCTTGGAGAAGTTTAATCTGTTTGGAAGATTGCTCGGCTTGTTGTTTATGCCCTTTCCTCTCTTCTTCCAGAACACCTTTAAAATACAAAAGCATATTTGTAGCTTGCTGTATGTGTAAGCATGAAAGCACTGAGAATCTAAACAGCTGAAATGTTTACAGCATGTTATATTACTACGATATTACCTTGTAGCTCCATGCATTTCTGCTTCTCTGTGTTGGCTATCTCCCGGGCCTCTCGAAGCTCATCATTCAAGCGCTGAATCATTTTCTCGGATTCACCAGAAGAACCCATGTTGGACTTGGTCAGATCATCTAATAATGACCGAAAAAATGTTATAAAATCTCAACTGGTGCCTGAACAGAACACCTAAAAAGTTAAAGAGCCTCATATGGAGGATGTAGACTACTGCAGGCTTACAAACACTTATCAGCATGAATGCCATGTTAAATTTGCAGCTGATCAGTTTTGAACTGTGCTTTATTAGATTAAAGGACTAATGTCCCAGCAAGATCTGGAGAAGCTCGTCCATGCATTTATCTTTAATCACATTGATTACTGCAACAGCGTCTTCAGTTTCTGGGCTCCACTAATCTGGATCATAACTACAAAACTGCCAAAACACCGAGTTCCCTTAAATCAAGGATAAAAATCCACCTGTTTACAGATGCTTTTGATTCATAATAACTGGAAAATTGATCAATATATTTAATGCACATGTGCTTGAAAATTCTGATGGTGGCATTTGACAAAGTGTAATGTTTATAGTTTGTTTCGTAATCGGTTACTGTGTTATGTGTAAAGCACTTTGAATTGCCTTGTTGGTGAAATGTGCGACAGCATTAAACTTGACTTCCCAAGTAAGTTCCCTTAGCAAGTTGCATCTGGACTATGTGTTTTCTTGGCACAGAGCTGGCACAGTTGGGTGGCCAGGTCACCCAAATTCCACTTTTTTCATCCTTCCGGCTTCAGTGATTTTATTACGTGGTGAACATAAAATATTTGCTGTAGCAATTTTAGTCAAACTTGAAGTCGTCAACTTTGGACAACAAACTTATTCCTTGGTCACAACTCTCTAAGTCTAAACTGGCTGAAACTGGATGAAACCTGTGGTTGCTGACTTGTTGCTGAACGCTATAAGCTCAGGGAGACAGTTTGGTTCAGGCAGTGAGTACTTGGACTAGTGGTCGTTCCCAGGGCAAGAATTTTCAATGCTTCTAACCTCAACACTGTTGATAATCCACTCTTACAAAAATGTCTTTGCCAGAGGCGAATTAATTTAGATGAACTTTACCTAGAAAAATGGTCAAAAACCTGAAGTATGAAAGAAGTTATTCATGGTAACAAATATCCTGTGGTTTCAGGGTCGATGATGCTATGGCAGATTTAAACCAATTGTAGCGAACTTGTATGTATAACGTCAAACCTTGTGGATCTTGGTCAGTTTTTTGTTGCAGTGAACAGTTCAAATCAATCATTAAAAGCTTAATATGATGTCCAAGTCCGACAGAATTTAGATAAGATTTTGTGATGAGAAGTGAGTTTCCATAAAAATACAAGAGCAGAAGATCTGACTACGTTAATTCAGCTGCAGGCCCAAATAGTTAACCAGGCCTGCTAGATGATTTCCCAAGATATTGAAATAGGCCTGTTACATAAACTAATTACTCATCCAGAAATAGGCACAACTGTAGCGATCTGCATTTTCTGTCCAAGCTTCAAAACCAAACTGTCCATCACCCCAGCATCATACCACTCTCTGGCACACTGACATTGTTTATTATTAGAAGCAACCTACAAACAATGCACAAAGGAAATGGACCTGCCAACGTTGCCAAGGGTCTGTTGTGTCTCCTGGGAGGGGTGGAAACAAACTCCACAAATATTTCAGCTTTGCAAATTCCCCTAATCTGCCACAGCTAAGAAAAGAGATGACCTAATCCAGCGCTGAGCGTTTGGTCGGGGCCCAAAACAAAGAGGAAGGGTCGGTCGAGCTTGCGCACCATAAATGGGTGGAAGGACTTGAAGTGCCGTGGCAAGTTACAGTTGTTCATCGATGTCCCTAAACTGGACAAGTGTGAGACAATGGCTAGCAGCTGGTGACATCCTTTGATGAAAGCACATGACCACCCAGCTGCGTGCCAGACAAAGGAGGAGAGGGCATGTTTGCATATGTATGAGCGAGAAGCAGAATGTGAGTGGGTTCCCTGTCCTGTAAGTCCACCGTTTGTGTCCGCTTCATTTGAAAGACACAGGGGGGATATTTCACACGAGAGTGCAACATGTTATCTTTAGAAACATTAGCACTTATGTCTTTTAGTGTCACAGAATGACACTTGACAAAGCAGATGTAGATTAGTCTGTGAGTAAAAATACCCGCTTGACTTCAGGGGTTTGGGGGGATGGCGAGCATCACGCTGCCTCGAGTGACGACAGAAAACAAAATGAAGGAGAAAGTCTTTTTTTAGCCCAACTGCTGAAGGCCAGAACCATCGCGGCCCATGTTTTCCTGACATCTGTTGCCTTCTGAGAGGCCGACGTAGCAAACTGAATCAGAGGTGCTCTGAATGTCCACATTATTCTCTTGGAAAGTGCTGATCAACCTGCCAGCAGTGATATTCAATTACAGCTCCAAAATGTTCTGTCTGAAGGTGTCTCTCTGAAGTGACACGGAGGACATTGTTTGCCTTGTGCTCTCTCTCTCTCTCCCTCTCTCTATAATGTGCAGTGTAGCGTTACAAATTCAACCATCATGCAAAATTGATATGCTTGGACATTCTGACATTCAGCCTGAAATTCTTGTGTCGGCCCATTATTGCCCGTTCTGCAGGCTCTTGTGCGCAGAGTAGTAGATTAATTCTCCAATACGTTGGAACAAGAGGTCGTCCTCTGAGATAAGGCCATCTTCCGCCATACGCTCTAAATCCAACTCATAGCTCCAAACTCTGATCTTACTCATGCTACCTTAGTGTTATTTTTAGCAAGGTGCGCTGTGGCATGCGAAAGATACTGCCAACTCATTCAGCTGCATTATCCATGTCCATGCTTGTTGAAATAACAAATAGCAGAGCTGAATTACCTTTAATCAATGAAACGCTGTTGAGTGGATCACTCAGCTCTTTCTGATCCATTTGCTTATCTGCCAAAAACAGGAATAAAAATGAGAACATAAATTCAAATCAAGCAGCAATGCTGACAAACAAATAACTCTTCCTGTTAATGCTGGAGATTTCTTTGAAAAAAAAAAGTGCATGCTCATCTATGACGACAGTGGTTGTTTTTAAAAGAAACAACAGCTTAAAACGTCCCTAAATGACTAGAGGACAAAATACATACAGATTAAGAGGTAAAAAGTAAAGCGCTTTGAATAATATTACCTTAGGTGATCCAGGAGCTACAGTGCTGTGTGTGCCGAGGCTACAGCAGTCCCTGACATGAAGAACTCTTCAGCAACTAACAGATTTTTTCAGACGTGAACCGGAGCAGTCCAAGCAGAAAAAGGGGTTGACTCTGACGTGACGACAGGCGTTAAACCAAACCTCCCTGCTGCATCTGGACTCAAACTAACGAGGAATTAGAACGAGGAGGATTAAAATAAATACACCGAGTGGTATCGTCCTCCTGTGCTTCTGTTCAAGCAAAATGTTAATCCTGAAACACAGGATTTCCCCCCTTGATATGCAAGTCCAAAGCTCCTGGGTCACAGATCCGTATAGGACATCTCGGAAGCTGCAGCTGCACACTGACACAGAGAGGTTTTGTTCAGACTCCGGAGCAGCTCTAAAGCTGGTTGGTACTGAAGTATAAACCTACAGGATGACACAGAGTAGTGACTGCCACTGCGGGACTGTGTGTCATGAATGTGCAGCATCCTCCTCCTCTGTTGTTTTATCCTCTGTACCAACAGAATAGCTACAGTACTTCTGTGTTTGTGCAAGATCCAGATATGATCTGTGCAGAGCTGGACTAGAAAGTACCAAACAGTGCTTTGCAAAAGTATTTATAACATTTAAACTTGTTTACATTTTGCCATATTGCAGTCACAAACTTTTGTTTTTTGGGGGGGATTTTTTTCTGCTAGATTAATGCCAAAAACCCAGTTACCTCACCCGCCTGTGGAGAAATTCTTTTTGTTGCTGTTACATACACTACTCTTTGCAAACCTAGTGCTCCTGTAAGCATCAGTTGTCTTGCCACAGATTAATTGTATTTAGGTTTGGATTTTGACTTGGCCATTCCTTACATAAATATGCTTATATTCCATAGTAACTACCTAATAATATTTATGGTTACTATCCAGTTTATGGTAAGTGAAAGTCTATGATTTTCTTCCAGGACTTGTGAATATTTAGCTCCATCTGTCTGGACAACTTGATACTGCAGCCACCATTTCTGACAGTGGGGATAAAGTGTTTAAAGCAATAATCAAAGTTTTTTTCTCCCCACACTTAACATTTTGAATGTAGGTCTACCAAATACCACAAAAAAATTTCAAAAGCTAGGTCATCCTACATTGCAAGATCTGATTTTAGTCAATCTGATCTTAAACCCTGTACCGTCGTTTGGTTGAGTTAAATCTATAAATCAGTGGATTATTCTCTGTTTTCATTGTTTGCTCCCTTTTATTTGAGCAATTCTGCAGCCTTCATTAGGTGATGTACTCTTAATTAAAATGGTTTACATCTTCAAAAAGAAAATCATAAGTGGGCCGCCAGATTCAAAATAATCTGCAAACTTGCTAATGGCCAGATCATTTAATTATTATTATGGACCCTTAGCTTTATTTTTTGTTTGCAAAAAGTTATAATTTAAACACGCAAGCATTAAGAAATCACTAAACTCACTAGTGTAAGCAGTGTTTTAAAATGACCCTGCTCATTATCTTAATCTTTTTAATCTTTTGGAAAGAGAGAAAGAGAGAGAGAGAGAGAGAGAGAGAGAGAGAGAGGCCAATTTCAAAGTGTCACATTATAAAGACAATTTTATTTTAAGTTATGTTTGATATATACAGCATTTTTATAACAATTGAAAGTAACATTACTGTGCAATAAAAACCTTACTGTACAATAAAATCACACTATATGCCTGAGTTGCATACATAATACCGGCCCTTTAAGCAGCTTTTGAACCTTCTGAGTGGCAGATCATTCATATAATGTCCTTAATTCCTTTCTTAACTATAATTTTAAATAAAAACATTTTTAAAAAAATCAGTAAATACACTGATTTTATATTTTCCTCATAATACAGTTTATGCTTTCCCCCCCAAATTATACAAATTAATTTGTCATATTCTTTATTATTTCAAGCCTTTCAGTCAGTAACGGCAGCATAACAAACAAAAAGAAATGAGTCTGGTTGTGCTAACTTCATACACAACTTCAGTAAGTACAAGCTGAAAAATACTTTTAAGTGTTGTTATAAGTGTTACATGGTGTGGTTGCTTACCGCTGCACAACTGATAGCGATGCTGCTAATGTTAATTGGCTGTAGCAGATCATTTAGCTTGAGATAAGTGACCTGGGGCTGTAATTAAACCTGGTTTGGCCGCCGCTCCTCTCAGCCTGGGATCACCTCCACATGCAAACAGTGGTGGGTGTAGCCTGTCAGGCTAGTTAGAGAGAGAAGTTCAGCGTTCAGTTTCCTCATTAAGAGTTTAGCTAAAGGAGTGATGCTTCAGCTTAGCTTCGCGCTCAGGATACAAAACTTCACCGACAACTTGGCTTACTTTCGGCTTTATCGTTTTCTGCTCCCCGATGACTTCCTTTATCTCAGCCTGGATTTGGAGTGAGAGATTCTGGCTTCCCGAAAATGTGTCGTGGGCAGACCTGGAGCGCCCGCCAGCTGGAGCGGAGTACCCCCGACTGCAGCATATGCTCTGCCATGCCTTTCCTCTGGCTGTCGGGGTTTTACTGTTTAGGCTGCTGTTTGAAAGGTGAGCTCCTCTGTTTGTTTTCCAGCTCTAGTAGTTGTTGTTTTTTTTTTTAGTTACACTTTTTCTTCGTCCGCTACTATGCTACAGCTCCGCGGATAGTGCTTGCATAGAAACTGTGATTCATGCGGACTAAAATAAAACAAAATGGAAACGGAAGCCGCAAAAAAGTTGCTGCTCTCAGGAATGTGAATACATGAGTCATTTTTTTCTGAACAGTGAAAAATCTCTCTGTGGGCACGTCTTCTTCTCCATTTCAGATGAGTTACTTAAGTTGTTTTTGAGGAAAAATTCAGTTGAACAACTGCGGGATTAGTAAACATCCTTTTCGACATTAGCATTCCTGTGAGATGATGAAACAAAAAAGATTTCATTGGGCTCAGATGTTGCCGAGACCCTGCTCTGCCGAAAACAAACGACCGAAGGTTGTGAGACGTTTTAAGTGCAGTTTATTTTGGGATCCACATCCAGATTGCAATTGTTAAGAATTTTGTTGATTTGAGAAATGTTAATATTTTGATCAGGAGTAGCTCCAGCAAAACGGCCATTACTTGTTGAATAGAAGTGATTAGCTTTGAAACATGTTTCTGTTTTGACAGAAACATGAAAATTATAGACAACTTTCTTGCCAACTTAACCTCACTGTAATTACAATCAACTGGCTTGTATGCTATGGATTTTGAATTTGAATCTATTTTTGGCAACTGGATTGATCTGAGTGGAGTTTTGATTGTGTATCAACACTATTGAATACTAATGCTGGATTTCAGTGGCATGGAAAATTGTGCTGCGTTAGTTTACATCGCCTTTGTACATAAACGTAACTCTGTAGTGTGCAAAATTTGATCCCCAATGTTGCCATGGATTTCTTATGAATGCGTCAAAAAATCTGCAGCTGGAGCTTCACAGTGTTCATACCTTTCATTTTCACAGACGCTGCGTAAATATTACAGCAACTATCAAATTTTAACATTACTTAAATTTATGTAGCCTATCATAAATGCTAAATTCAGGGCAAAACGTGACATGTTCTGTCCTGAATTGGCAGAACACCGTGACTACCTAAGCCTGGATCTCAAAACACTGTTCAAACCGTGCGTGCATCAAAAGCGAAACACATACCTAAAAGATATGACGAGGCTTGATTTTTTTTCCACAAGATACATTTCCATTTTTTCCATGCTTACAGGATCTGGTTTTTTTTATGGTACACAATACAGAAAGCAGTTGGCAGCCTGTTTAGTTCCTTCCCAAAGGCATTTTTGTAAACCTGTTCTGTGTAAATTAAAGTTTTATTGGAACCTCTAGGAATCTTGCTAATCCGCTGCATGATTCATAGACGCCTAGGGCTAGCTCTGACTGGATGAGCAAATTTAAAACAACATTTGTGCAAGATCACAAAAGTGGAGGCGGAATACCGTTTGGCACAAAAGGCAATTAGCTATAATCTGCGTCATTCCTTGACAAATCCAGCATTTGATGGTCAATTAAAAATCATGTAGTACAACTGTAAAAGTCTCATTGAATCACCTCTTTTGAAAGTAGCCTGCTATTCCGGAATAGCAGGCCGTTGCCATGCTGAGATGTCATGGTGCCTCTGAGTTTCATTCAGAGCAATGGCCAGCTCAGCCAGAGGATCCTGTGACAAGCGTTAGCGTTTTGGCCGGACTCGTCCCTCCCAAACTAGTTTCCCATTCTCCCATGACAGACCGACACACTCTGCTCAGGCTACTAGGTGCTACATTCTCCAGGCTTTTTAGCACATCCCTGTGTCTCCCTTTTTATAGCCTTTATTCTGCTCTCTGTCGTTGACAAATGCAGTCATTCCTTTCTAATGTGTCATTATGGGCAAACTGTAATGTAAATTACCATGGCATCAAATGTCTCTCTGGTTGAATGTCTCTTTAATACCAAACGTGTGTGTGTGTCTGTGTGTCCCCACCCTCTGGTTTTTGCCCCTCTGTCTGTGTGTACACAGGCTGGTGGCCAGACCCTGTGCCCGCATACTTCAGATTCAGGCAGGAGCGCCCCGGCGAGTTCAGCCCAACGCTGTCCTGGAGAGGCTCTATCAGTCCAACACGGTACATAAGGGTTGTGTTTGTTCTGTAGCCTCTGTAAACTCTGCAGCACAGTGTTATTGCAGCGGTACACACCACCACAGGCCTAATGACATGCTCAGTAAACACCTCTTGTCGTATGAAATACCATTGTGGTTTTACAAGCAGATGCAGTACTTTGGAGGTAAAGTCCCACTAATGCTGTCCTCCTTAGTGTCCAGACACGAGACAACTGGAGGGACTCTCCAAGCAGCTGGACTGGGAGGAGCGGAAAATACAGAGATGGTTTCGTATCCGCCGGAACCAGGACAGGCCCACCACGCAGAAGAAGTTCTGTGAGAGCATGTAAGTCTCAAGAAAGACGGCAGAGTTGACGGCTCAGAAATATAAAGCATTTTCTCAGAAACCTATAGTTTATATGGAATCATTGCACACAATATTTTACTCCTTGTGTAATGAATCTCTTAAGAAAAATTTCAATTTCTCTTTCTGAGATGACTGGGAAGATCAATTGCACTTTTACGCAATATTCACATTTTTTTAAAATGTGCTACTGTAAAACTTCCCTAGATTTTTGACACAGCCGAAATTGACCACACCGATGACGCTGCTTGTCTGCCTCAGTTAAACGTTGCATCACTCTTACCGTCACATGACCTAGCAAATGCCACGAGACCAAAACTCCTCTCTCTCTCTCTTCTTCTGAAACGCAAACGGCAACAAGATGGAAATAAACAATTAATTGTCGGCCCAGTTCTGCTCCTCAGACCGACGTGTTAAAAAAGTAGCAGCAGAGTCAGCTTTTTGTTGTACAAGAAAACTTGTTTCTACAGGGCTGTTGCTGTGGAGAACCCTCTTCTTCTGAACAGCCAGCACTTTGTCTTCTGCTAAAACATTTCACAAGGTTATAGCGTACAATCGGCCTTCTTGACAAATCTTCCTTGCACAATTCTTGCAGAGATTCTGGTTCCCCTCTTATGCTCTTCAACATTTCTGTGTTTATTTGACACAAGTTACGTTTTTGAATCACTGCCCAGCTGAAAGACGCGGTAATAATTACCTATTTTCAGTTTTCTGGCAGACGCGACCATTATTTTGATTCAGACTGCCGTGCTCTGAAAAGACTCCCATCTTCCTGTCCTTCATGAACAGGCGCCTGGGGCTTTTGAGAGAGAAATGATGCCACAACATCTTAGACCCAACGACGTGCTTAGAGTGGGCAGGAAGTGTTTTCGCTTTGTTTCACGCCAGACCTGTTTGGAGGGTTAGTCTCAGTTCCTTTAGAAATAAGGGAAGTCCACATTTACAACAATATGAAACAGGCTGTCTTTTAATATTTCATATTAAAATATTGTCTTCTCAAATATCATTAAAGATCTCCATAAATGGTTGTGCTGGCACCTGGAGCCCCTGGTGGGGAGAATCAAGACTTTTTGTAATGATACTTTTTCACTTTTAATTGAGTTTTTTTCTCTCAACATGATGGGTTCAAACTCAAATATTTCAAATTATTTAACAATTGGCAGAATTGGAGATATTTTGGTAGCAATGTGCTTGAAAATCTTGTCACAGTGTAATGATAACCCATCAGGACCTTTAATGCCATTTTAGAAATGTCTAGTAATCGCCCGCTAAAGGTAGGAAGTTTTACATATTTTGTTACAGCATTGTTTCCATTTTTGTCACTGCAGGTGGAGATTCACCTTTTACCTGGTGATTTTTATCTACGCCATTTGTCATTTGTGGGTGGTAAGTTGAGCTACGCCAAAGCGTTCATGCAGTTTGAACCTTTTCACATTTTGTCATGTCACAAACACAAACGTCTGTGTATTTTACTTGCATTATATACATGAGACTCCAACACAAAGTGTTTATACTTGTATGCAGGCCCCAAAATTAAATAATTTCAATTGTACCAAACTCTTGGCAAGGAGAACATTATAAGACACAGCCAACACACCCATCATAAGTTTGAAAAAACTCCAGATTTCCACAATTCAGGTGGAAGAATCTGTGAACAGAACAAATATAGAGCTCTGTAGATATTACACAAGAACCCAGAAATCTGTTTTACTTTAAGGGGTAAAAGCAAAGTTGGTTCTGGCCCATGAAATTTCATATGTCACAAGAAACCTAAGAGCAGAACTGAAGAAATGTTGATAAAAGGACATGTCTGCATTAACCACAGCTGTGTGACCAATCAGAAAATAGTTGGATGCCACCAAACCAGCACTAAGAGAAAAGCCCAGGTGGAGAGATTAAATTTTTCGGTTCTGTCGGAGTGTGTAATGGTTTTTAGTCGTGCACTCCACACATCATGGAGAAGCACAGACGGTCTTACCACAAATTCTGTAGTAAGCACAGCAAACGTGGGTAAAAGGTGCGCTAGTAAAGGACAAAATTTAACATTTTAGCTTGCATGCAACAGGCGATGAGGAAGTACTGTCACAAAAGGGAAAACATTTACTGTAGGAAGAATCTGGGAATATGCTGTACTTTGTGTTGACTTTGTGTTGGAAAAAGACATTTGGTTACGCTTTGTCTTAATTAAATTTTCTGAAGAGATTTGTATAATCCTGATTTGTTTGTTTCCTCCTTGTCATTTAACTTTGCTCCCATTTACTGTCTCTGCTAGTCACCCTGGATGTGGGATACCAGACAGTGTTGGCACAACTACCCTTTTCAGGTTAGCAGTTCTATTTTACTGCTAATTGCATAAGCGTCACATTTTGTGCACTTCTTTTCACAGTGCTTCTTGTACATTAGTATGGCTGCATATTTATCAAAGGTGTGTTTGCTTCTTCCCCTCCTCAAAGCCTCTAAGTCCTGGACAATACAATTACTATGTTGCTGAGCTGGCTTTCTATTGGTCTCTGATGGTGTCCCAGTTCACAGATGTTAAACGTAAGGTGAGTCAACAACCAACACTATTGTGCTCCCGTCATCACTCGTATTGTAACTAAAGGTGTTTGTTCCTAGAGGCCTTATTTTAGTTTGTTTTGTGTACTATGCTTCTTACTTTTAAACCATTTGTATATGTGTCAAAGCATCAAATGTTACCAGCATAAAATCATTGATCTTGATTCTTGTAGAAATAATAATAAAAAAAAATGTTAAATGCAAAATATAATGGTAAATTAGATTCATCCATATATACTCATATGGAGTATATGAGTATACTCATATACTCATGAAATATTTTGTCAGGCAATTGATTTATCTGGTTGTGATCTTGCACACAAATTCCAAGAAAATGTGCGTCTTTAGTCTCTTACTAAACAAAAGTTGCCTACAGATATAATTAAAAAAGTTATTTAGCCACTTTTGGTATTTTGATTTGTTTTTCTATGTCTCGTTTTAAATTCTTGAGAACCCTTTATAGTTTACTTTTTTCTGAAAGATGTCATTGTGACTCTTCCTTTTGTTGACTTCTATTATATTGCTTTGAAAACATCACTTCTGTTGTTCCTTAAATTTGCAGCATGTAACTTTTATAAAAAAAATATACATATTTTTTTACATATTTGTTGAAACTGTGATGGCACACTGTGACAGTATGGCATGAGACAGATAATCTGTGTGAAAAAAAAAAAATCATTCTCCTCTGCCTTCTGCCCGTTCTCCCAGAGCTAACTAGAAACAACCAATCAGAGCTAAGATGGGTCTTAGCATTGTTAATCACAAGCTCTTGTGGTGCTGCTCATTCCCCCAGTCCAACCCTTGTTGTGAATGCTCAGGCTAGTTAGCATGATGGTGGATAGATGGGTTTTCCTGTAATGGTAAGTTGTTTCTCTGCCATTAACAAATTGTATACACATGGCCCACAGATGACATCATTGAAACCTTCTTCCTGATTCTTTTTTTTTGTTTGTTTGTTTGCTTTTGGTCGGGTGCAGCTCATTTCTTTAGAACGCGGAAGGAAGAGGCAGAGATTGATCTTTTCACAGATAAGCTGCCTCATAACATAGTGTTATGACATGATGACAAGTTCAACAAATGTGTAAAAACATTCTTCATAAAGGTTACGACAGTTTTAAATATCTCAGGAGTTAGATTTTATCTTCAACTATATCAGAAAATGTGTATCTTTACTTGGGTAGATTGGCTTCACATGAAGGTATCGGCCAATCTCCCAAAACTAAGGAATTCTGTGCCAATAAATCAGCTGGCCGGTGGACATTTTATGAAACAGTTTCTGTATTTTGGATCATTATCCTGTTGAAAGTCCAAGTGAAGACCCACTTTAGGTTTTGTTAAAGACTTCTGGATGCCATACCCTTTAGAAGAAAAATATTACAGAACCTCCACTATATTTAATTGAGCATGAGGGGATTTTCCATATACCCACCCTGTATTTTATGCCAAATCCTGCTGAAGTGTTACTGAAAAGATCTTTCTTAATCTTATCAGGCAAAAGTACACAGTTGGAGTTAAAGTCCCTGTGCATGCTACTCATGATTACGTTTGTGATAATGGGTCAGACAAGGCTCCCCCCCTCCCCCCGCTTGTATCACTCAAACAAACTTGTGCCTTCTCATAAAGGGTTATTGGTTGAGTTGAACTTTAGCCAGGACCCAAGTGAATTAAATTAGGTAATTAGGTGAATGACTTGTTGCACTTTTATAGTGCAACAAGTCATTCATTCATTTATGCACATATTCTCACATGCATATCAGATGGGCTGTGTTAATTTGGAGGATTTTTGTGTACATAACCAAAATACAACTATTTGAAAAGCCAACTGAAACCATGTCAAGTGCAACAACTTCACATTGAACCATGTTTCCTGCTTTCTTTGTTTTGGTGTTAATCAGTAACTGTTGCATCACCTCAGAAACACCTGATGTAGATGTGATGATCTGGATATTTTATGGCATGCATGAAGATCTTCTTAGAGATTGCGCTAGACTTTTTTTTTTTTTGCTAGGAAGTCTTTTTTTAAAAAAAAAGAACATTTCAGAAAAACTTTTATGTAGATGGGGCCTGAAAAACTTGATTACATAGATCTACCAATAGTGTCTTTGGTTATTTGTATAAAAGAAAGTGGTGTCAATAGGGCACCGAATCGAACTCTGACCTAGTGGCCCACATTCTGCAACATTAAGCCCTGGTTATCGGCATAATTTATGCAGTTGTGAAATACTTTATTTAGGCATAAACAGCTGCAGGGGTTGCCTGCAGATGAGATGATTCATTGTTGCATATGTTGTAGACTTAATTTTGTGGATTAAACGATCTGTGATGTAAAAGCTGTTACCAGCCTCTCTTTAGGTCTCTGCAAATCTCCAACGTCCTTTTTTTAAACTTGAAAAATGAAGATGACTCCAAGAATAAGATGGGCACAAACATAATTCCCTGTCCTAAAAATGGGGAAAAAAAAAAAAAAAAAAGTACATAGTTGGAGAGAACCGTTTTTTTTTTCTGGATAAAAAAGTCTTTTGAACAGTTAAAACAAGATGTTAAATCATTTCTATTGAGTGCAACTCCTTGCACAACCCCCAGAAGTGACTGCAGCATCAGAGAGAACAAGTCAAATGTGTTTTATGAAAAACGTCCTCTGAAGACAGATCTAGAGCTTTATGGGAGAATGGTTGAAATATGAAAACTGTACAAGCTTCCCAACACCCTCGTCATAACACTGTCGTAAAGTTTAATAGTGGAACTAGTACTGGCGATCGCCAATACCAGCAAACCACAACAACAAATCTGATTTGACTTTTATTTATTTAACAGCTTTATTTTCCTTTGGATTTAATAGACTTAGTTTTATAAGCATTAACACAGCTTAACCCAGCTTTTCATCACAATACCTACTGATTTACCGATTTATCGCTCTGTTCTTATTTGTCCCGTCTCATTGTGACGATGGCAGGATTTCATGATCATGCTTGTCCACCACCTGGCCACCATATTCCTCATCACCATCTCCTATGGCAACAACATGCTAAGAGCTGGCACTCTGGTGATGTGTGTGCACGATGCTTCGGACATCTTCCTCGAGGTAAATGGATCCATCATCAGCTGAAACATGACTTTAGCTGTTGACTCAAAATCGAGGAATTTGATTCATCATTTCTGAGAGCTTGCTCGTCTTGTTTCTCAAAGGCAGCCAAGTTGGCCAACTATGCCAAGTACCAGAGGCTATGCGACAGCTTGTTTGTGGTGTTCAGCATAAGCTTTTTTCTCACTCGACTCGTCATTTTTCCTTTCTGGTGAGAGTTTATCAATGCACTTTAAAATAAAAAGCCATTTTCTTTTCTTTTATTTAATTAAATGCATTATTTGGTTGGTTTTGCTTGTAGGATTGTTTACAGTGTGCTGTTTGAGAGCTGGCAGATCATTGGGCCATATCAGGCCTGGTGGCTGATAAACGGGTTACTGCTGGTCCTGCAGACTCTCCACATCATCTGGTTCTACCTCATCGCTCGCATTGCTGTCAAAGCCATCTTCAAGGGAAAGGTTTGTCTACATCCTAACGCAGCAGCTGCACTAAATTCAAAAAGTATTTATGCTTTTTTTTTGTGCATTTTAATGTGTCAGGTTAGCACAAAGTAGTGATTGTGAGTAAAATAAATATGATTCATGGTTTTGCTCAATTTCTGGTTGGCCTTTTTCCTTCCTGGGCTTCTTTTGGTGCTCTTCTTATCAGTTTAGGTTGACAAATTTTTGAACATTTTTGTAATACTTCCTCTATTTTCAGATGAATTTACACTAATATGAAATTGCATAAAGTTGGAGTCCATTTAATTAGATGATACAGAATTATATTTATGGATATGGGAGTTAAAGGCTGATTAAGCATACACCCCACACCATTTTTCAAAAAAAAAAAAAGTATATTATTTGACGTCAAGCGCATAAATTTGTTGCTTGAATGTGAAAAATGTGAGGGCGTGAAGGCTTTAGCTAAACTGTAGCACGGATGCAAACCTCTCATGCTTGTTTAAACAATGCGTCTTGTTACTGCCATCTCCAGGTGTCGAAAGACGATCGCAGTGACATAGAGAGCAGCACAGATGAGGACATTTCCGCCAATGGCAGTAAAAACTGTCAAACCTCCAAACTGAGGGACAGCAACCACACCGGTGTCCTTAATGGAGAAACTCATGACCACTGAGGGGATCGATGCTTTATTCCAATCATATTTTCTTTTAGTTATACAGGCAGGAATCGCTCTACACCTTATTACGATGAACTTTTAATTATTTTTCCTACAAATAGTTCTAAGATGTTAAACTCCAAGGTGAGTGCACAGCCTTGGACACTTGAAATGTTTACGTCTACTGTTTTTCTCACAAGTACACGAGAACTATATGAGAATTGCAGCAACCGGGGAGCTGCTTACAATGCTTTATGCTTGTAAATAGATTTTCTTGTTGACAACGATGACTGCTGTGAAACAAATCACTGCTTCCAAAGTATTTGTTGTATGATAGTGACATATGCTTCTGTGCTTTTTGATTTAAATTGTCAAACATCCCAAAGTTTTCTTGATAAAAGTGCAATAAGTGCAGTGATTGTAGTGCTGGATCTTTCCTTTAATGAATGGCAGTTTCATCTGCCTCAAGTTATTAAATGTTCTTCATTTAAAAGGTGACACTTAAATGGATCATTTGCTGAAGTAGTTTGCATAAAGCAAAACCAACACATCCCCTAAGTACACGCTTTTTACTTTTAGAATGTACTTCAACGTATAGTGTGCTGGTCCTGCTTACGTAACCGCATAATCTTGGGTCTACAGGACAAAAAAGTGTGAAAAAACCCCCCAAAAAAACTCTGTAAGGGGGCAGATACTTTCTCAGTGTTGTAAATGGATGGTATTTGTGTCTGAGTGTCGCTTGAGGTTTTTGGGTGTAATCCTCTCCTCAGTATCTAATGTTATGACATGTATCCAACATTTGAAGAGCATCTTCGCTGAAGTCATTGTACTTCAGGCTGAAAGAGGAGAGAATAAATGAAGTTAGATTTTGATAACATGCAAAACACATATCGAGTTTGCCTAGAGTTCATGATTCAAGTGAGGCCCAATGTACTTTAACTCCTTCATGTTTTGTTTTTCTTTCATGACTTGGACAATCGCAGGGACAACAGCGTCAGTGAGAGAGTTGTTTCTCAGCTCCAGGAGTTTCAGGGTATGACTAGCTCTGAGAGCAGCACACAGGTCTTCAACACAGGCATCTGTCAATTTGGTCATTTCCACGCTGTGTTAAAGAGAAAACAAGTAGATTCATAGAGTAGTGCACTGCAAGTGGGTTTTGGGGAGGAAAAAAAAAAAAAAAACAAGAGCATTTTGTTTTCTCCTCATTAGCTCACCTCAGTTCCTCCAACAAGCAGTTTGGATGTGCAAGAGCATCCCAGAGATATTTAACGCCTTGGTCTCCCACTTTGTTGATGGCTAAAAGTAGAGATTTGATTTGACATGTCCCATTTTTAAGAACTGATCCCAGTTCCTCAAAGACTGCTGTGGTTAAGTCGCATCGTGTCAAGCTGCAGAAACGGTCAGAGGACAACAACAGGGCTGGTTAGTGAATATTTACAAACATTATCCTTTTAAAGAAATTACATATTTCATGTTCCTCAAGGTTTGACATGAAATGAGACAAGTTTCTTGTTTTTGGTTGGGTAAGCTTACCAAAATTACTTATTTTTGTTAAGTGGCAAAGCAATTAAATTGATAATTATTTTCTTCAAAATTTACATGTGGAAATGTTTTACTGCAACTTCTCAAACACCAATTTCTTGTATAACAAAGAAAACAGTTAAGGTATCAGGAAGAGTATATCTGTACCTAAAAAAAGAAAACTAAAGACTAAGTTAAAATAAATAATTAGCAATGAGCTTACTTCAGGATTTCTATGGGGCAACTGGGTGATTTGAGGCCATGGCAAAGCAGCAGCGCCCCCTCCTGTCCCAAACTATTCAATGACAGATCGAGTTCTGACAGAGAGCAGTGTTCAGACATGAAGACCTCCTTCAAACTGGAGCAGCACGCACCTGTCAAACCGTTGTCAAACAGTCTACAAAACAGATTAAAAACGTATCACTTTTACAAAACCAAATTACCCCAGATTACCGAAATTAAACGGAGCCGATCTTGGTTTTATGACCTTAAAACGGATTCATACCCGAGGCTCTGCAGTTTACAAAGTGGCTGTCGGAGGGCTTTGCATAAGGCTTCAACTCCACTGTCACCAGCCATGTTCTCCTTGAAGTCAATTTTTGTCAACTGCGATTGACCAGAACACAAAGCCGATGCAAAAGCCTCCATGGACGCTGCAGTCAAATTACAGCTTTGAATCCTGTTGACAAGAAAAGTTGATTATTTGACAGAGTGGACATGTTGAAATATAAATCTGTACTATTTCAGAACTTACTGGAGCTCCTGTAGTCTGCAGTTTGGACTGTGCATTGCTTCGCACAGCTTTGCGAAGCCCTGATCGCCGATTGGATTAAACATCATTTGTAAAATTTGGAGATGGGAGGCTCCCGAGGTTAGCAGGAAGGCCAGGTTGTCACAACAGGCCGCAGTCAGACCACAGACATTAAGACTTCAAATATCAAAACACAACAACTCCAGTTATGTTCTGTCTTTTCTTTTGAACAATATCTACAGTGTTACAGAAGCATATTTGCCCACTTACAAATTTGTTTTCTTTATTTATTTTTTTTTATTTTATTTTTTGTTTACTGTTTAGTCGCAGTTGAAGGTTTTGGATCAAACAAATTTCAATATCAATAGAAAGCTGGGTAAAAACGAACACTTTTTAAAATTACGATATCAGTTTTTAAAGAGAAAAAAGATATTGAAAACAACCTGGCTGTTTTCTTTAAGAAAAGCAATTGTCCAGTCACACTAGAGGGTTTAATGAACTGCAGGTTTAGAGTCATGTCAAAACATTTTAATCAAATTTCTGCTTAAATTTTGACTAGGCTGCTGAAAAATCTTCCCTTTGTACTTTATACTTGATTCAGAGCAAAAAGCAGGAACATTGTCCTGCTGCATCACCCAAGTGAAGAAGAGCGCCCCCTTCAGTCAGTCAAACAGTTTGATTGTTGTACTTTTTTCCCCTTTTCTAAAATGCTCAGAATGTTGTAAAATTTAAACACCATCAATATGTGTTTTGGCAACTTGACATGGAGTTTAAGTCAAACAATTGATTGAGAATCTAATTTATGTTAATGTATGTGACAAAAAAAGTGAAAAAAAATTGATGGGAATATTTTATCAGAATTGCATCATCAGCAACAAAAAAAAAATTTTAAAAAAAGATTTGTCTTACTTTAGTCCATGTAGCTTGGCCTCTCTTAATCCCGCACAGAGAATGTCCAACTTTTCATCTCCGAGGTTGGAATGGGAAAGCTCCAGCTCTGTGGTGACGCCCATGCTGACAGCTGAAGCCAGCAGAGGGATGGAGTCTTTATGAATGGAGCAGTTTGACAAGCTGCAGGAGACGGCATTGCATTTCATGTATATGGTGCTGTACACATTGAATGAAATACGTTTGTTATCTTTTAAGAGCACTTCCCACTTACATCACAGTATGTGACAAACTCACAGACGGAGCCAAGACCTCCATCATCTCTCTTAATATTGCTGTTCTGGACATGCTCAACTTTTCCCTTTCACCCAGACATGTGATCACATAATTCAGAGCTGCACAGTCCTGGAGGCTCAGGTTTTCATGAAAGATGCACGGGTGTGCAGGAGGGTTGAGGATTTCCTTTACCAAACTCTCGTTCTGGGCTTGATGCAGCAAATGGAAACATCTGTAGTGTTCAGATTTGTTGTATTTCTTCAGTGTTTTCTCTGATCTGCTTTTAAACCAGCTTTTAAAACATTTAATCTGATCAGAACTAAACTTTCCCAGTAAGTCTTCCAGCAATCTGTACTGGACCGGCTCAGAGAGCCCCGACATAAAGAAATCTAGAAACTTTGAACAACCTTTGTGATTATCCAGCATCTTCTCCGCATCTCCGTGTGTCGACGGGTCCAAAAAAAAAGCCACGGCCAAGACAAACTCCTGCATCAGTTTGGAGTGGAAGGAGAGCTCTCCTTCACCGTGAACTCTCAAGAAACCATCCACAGAGGTAAGACTCTGTTCAAAACCAAAGGAATCAATGGCATGTTTGGAACAGCTTGAATGTTGGTAGTGGAGGCAGTGAGATGCCATTCTGCCAAGAGCCAACACTAACCCTCTGCTGCGTTCTTTGTTCAGTGAGAGAGACTGAATCAAGTGGACCAAAATATCCACAAATAGCTGAGACAAAGTCTCAGAAAGTTTGGTACATGAATCAATAAGCCGCTTGTAAATAGAGCAGACTGTCCAACAAAACCTGGGAGAAGCACAGAAATCATAAATGCCCAGAGTTCTTTCCATGTGCAGAAATGCTTCACTAGCTGCAGTGGGGTCAGGGAAGAAGTTGTTAAAGTAAACCTCTCTTTGCGGTTTCTGAAACCCCAACACATCCATCCGAATCCCGCCGAGGAACTTCACGCCATCTGTGGGCCTGGTTGCAACAAGAAAGGCGGCTCCTTTCAGCAGGGATCCGTGAAGCAGACTGGCCAATAAGCAGGACACAGAGACCAGATGGTAAGGGTCAGAGGTCAGGGTGTGGGATGAGGGGTCCAGGCTGTGCTTAAACTCATCCAGACCATCAAATACAAACAACACGCCATCAGGCTCCTCTGTAACCAGACGTGTGAAGTTTGGGGGCATTTGAAGCTGGCCTTGTTGGATCAAAGTTTCCAAAGAAAGTTCATCTGTAGAAGATCCTATTTTACTAAACTGGAAGTTGAAAACATGAGAAAAGTTTTGAAGGCATTCTCCATTAGCCCAATCGACAACAAGCTTGAGCAAAGCGGTGGTTTTACCAGAACCTTCTGGACCAACCACTACAACAGTTCTGGTCTCACCACAGAGAACAGTCCGGATGGCGTCATCTAGGAAACCCAGGTTATCATCCTGAGCGTCGACGGTGACAGGTACGTACTTCCGGCTGTTAATGACGCTGGCAGGAGACTGACCACCGAGAATCGTTGAGGTGTTTTCTGTCTTCAGGATGCGAGTCAGAATATCAACTTTATCCATTCTGATAGACATCCAGAAATAATAACAGCTAACACACAATGAACGCAGCTTGAGGGAACAGCTAACACCCTTTTTGCTTGCATGCAAAAATAAAAGTTCATGCGTGATTATTTGGTTTTTCTATACCTCGAAAAACTGTCCATGAACGTGTTTACAAGAGTTGTACTCTGCGGAGGAAACGTAGTAAACTTCGAGGGACAGTTGTTGGGGAAATTATCCTAGCCCAAGCCACATTTTCAGATTCATAGCAGGCCATCATCATAAAACGGAAAACCAGGAAATGTCGGAGGGCAATTTTACCCGGCACGCTGTCTTACAGGCAATATGAGCCTCTTCCTTCTTTTAGTTACTGGTGGGCAGAGCCTTGTACACCACGCTGCAGCAAACAGAAAGGGGCGGGGACGGACCACTGGCAGTCTTCAAGTACACCTCACCTTTCTCTGTGTGGCAGGAAGAAGCCTGCAGGCTACACTTGGATGAAATTACAGTACAGGAATTGTATTCCTAATCCACAAAGGGGCGCTGTTTACACATTACCTTCTGCAATGATGACCCAGAAGTTCATTGGATGTTCCTGCTAGGAGTTCCAAAACCATCTGTTTGACATTTCCTTTTTCTGCCATAAAACAAGTTTGTTGTCATTCTTCTTTTTGATATAGAACTAAAGTACAATTTTAGGCCATTTTGGCAGTAGCCTGTCATCTACTGCTGGCGACAATGTTCTTATCTCCTATTAGTGTTTTCTTTATTAAATAACAAAATCTTCTTTTTAATACGTATCTTAGTAGACTTGGGAAACACTCCTCCATGGTCCAGATGACATCATGGTGGCCTATGTCTGTGTGCTTGTTAGTGCTGATTCAAAGAAGAATGGGAGAAAAATGGGCTGACTAGAACAGACGAATCAACAAGAAGGGAATCTAAATTTAAAAGCTGCTTTTATTCACTGTAACGTTCATTGTGTCTTTATTTGTCATTGAAAACGTGTATAAAGCTTTGTCTTTATTTTTGGCTCTCTGTATCTACAGTACAAACCAGAACCAAGGGAGGAAATGCCAAGAGGCCAACTGGGTTATTAAAAATGTATTAGTTTGACTAAATTGTGTTTAATGTGTTGAACAAATTGGAACTCTAAAATGTGCTGAGGTGATGTTGCATCAGATAAATCAAAATTTGACAGATGGAGAATAATTACAAGTTCTATGTAAAGTCCAGCAACTCCGTGTTCTTAGTTTGCTTGTTTCCATTTCTTGTCAACGCTTCATAGCAAACACCGAAAGAAGGTCAAAATAAAACTGCTGAGGAGTTTCTCAACTGTTCCAGATGTTGAAAACCAATCCATCTGACTAAGAGAGATAAAGAGACAAATGAATCCCTATTTTGTTCAGAGACCGTAAACATTCACTGACCTGGCTGCAGATACTCTCGTCCTGCCCTGATTGACACTGTTTTCTGGTGTCAGAAGCTGCAGGGACCCCAAACGCCTTCCTCTTCTGAATTATTCTAGTTTTTCTACCAGACTATCCTTAAAACTTTCTCAGACATGAAGAACCTAGATTATAGGTGAGAAGCTACAAGAGATATTGATAGACACACTTTGATAAAGTGAAATCTTCAATCTTTAACCTTTGATCTTTAACTCAGAACAAAATCAGCCGTTAAATAGATAGAGCTACATTTCAATAATTGCTTCTAAAAAGACTGAAGTGGTAAGTATGGTCATTGTGAGATTCAGATTGTATTTCTGTTTCTAGGATTTAACAATAATAATAATAATAATAATAATAATAATAAAACTTTTGCAGAAGAGAATGGATTATTTTTCTTTCATGTTGTGAAAAAGCATGTTTTCAACTCAATGATATAAAAATGGATGTAGAAAATATTAGTACTTCATTCTGTTTGTAAACTCAATTAAACTGTTCAAATAAAAATGAAGTGATAACAAAACTACATTTGTTAAAACCATATTTAAAAACTTTTTGGGGTTCTTTAACAGTTACAAAGAGGGACATGTTTTTAGAAAGATAAAATAAAGAAATATTAAATCACTGGGGATTTATCACAATTATATGCACTTCACTTTAATTCCCTTTCATACTTTACTCTGCAATTAATTTTTGCTCCGTGCCTCGTCATCTGCTACAGCATCCGAAAGATTTTGCTCATGACTGTACAATAATTTTCATTTATATGAGTAAGTATGGGAAAAGTTTCACGTGTCAGTCTGCAAAAACCCAAAGGTTTTGAGTCAACTCAAGAACAATGCAAGACGTAAACTTACTAGTAAGCAGGACTTCTTAGCCCTGAGGCTGCTGTTGCTAATGAACAATAATATTTCAGCTGCTGTTGTCATGGAAACGTCCAAATTATACAACCATGTAAATTTTTTATTTATTTTTATTTTTACTGTTTAAGTTTTGTATCCAGCTTTAACGTGCCAAACTGTTGCCTGTAGTTATGCTCACCTTTTTGCAGATGTTAGTGAGAAACAGGACATCCTAGCTGTGGTTAACATGATAAATCTTTTTTAGAATGGATTTTAAAAGTTTATTATTCTTTTAATAAAGTTTTATTCCTCTAAGACCACTTTTTTTACTTGTAGAATACATCAAATGAACAAAATTACCTCACATTTTAACTAATACGGTAGCTTAACTGATGTAATTAAAGGACTTTTGACCGTTTACACAATTCCTACTCATAGATTAAGATAAATAAGAATAAAATGTGTGCATATTGTTACACAGTTTTTGCTGGTGAAATGTTGACAGTGCTCTGGAGTTGTGTGAAAGTGGACGAGAATTAGCAAAACATTTTTGTCTGAATGTTCTGATGCTTCTGGATAAATTTGCATGTTGAGGACAGATTCCAATTAAAGAGTGGACACTTGACATCATCCCCCTGGTATCTGTCTGCATAAATAACACTTTATAACAGAAGATTGTAACTGGCTGAAAGCTGTGCAATTGAGGAAACAGATAGCTGCAATACATCTGCACTGCACACGCCTCACATTTTGCTTGTGCTGGTTACCAGAAGCATCTTGAACTTCATTTATAAGGCAGTGTAAAAAATAAAGAGTAACACACTTAATTTGCTGTAGAATTCTTTATATTTTACATAAGTATAAATAAAACACAAATCAGTCAGTCAAGAGTTTTATTTGATGCAAGCGAGGCAGTTTTCATTAGTTCTGGACTCAGGTGTGTCATGTGCCACGCTGACAAGGACGTGTTGCCTCACAGAGGCAACATTGCTGAAGCCAGTAATTATAATCCTATGTAAATTAGTCATAAATATTCTAATGAACATAATAAACCGTAACATAACTCAAGAAATAATTAGATTTAGATTAGCATATCCCGTCGTCCTAAATCTGTATTTACAGCAAAGTTTAAAGATATTGAGAATAATTACGCACAAGCGCTCCAAAGAAGAATTTCAGACTGATGCTATGCGTTAATGTTATAAACTGTATGCCAAAGAAAAATGGCTCAAACGGTTAAATAATTAAAATAAGTTTCAGTTTTTCATATTTCATATTGATCACGTAGTTTATTGGTTGATAACAAAGCAGAACAGCCGTTTCTTTCCCTACTCTCCTTCCTCCATCTCCTCCTCTGGTGCAAACCTTTTCCCCGGGTGTTGTCTCTTCTCCTCGGCGTGACTTTTGTTGATGTTTTCCAGAAAGTCGAGCAGCAGACTGGTCTTACTGCAGCTGTCAGAGTCCAAAACGTCACACGGACTGCTGGTGCTTAATTCCGGACTGGAGTTATCCCAAAAGCGTTTTCCTGGGTGCTGACGCTTCTCCAGCTCGGACATATCTTCCTCTCCGTCCTCAGTCCAGTCCGCCTCACCGTCCTCATCTTCGAGAAGACGCTTACCGGGATGCTGGCGCTTGCTGTGCAGCACCAGATAGCGCTTGCCCGGATGCTGGCGCTTGGAAAGTTCGCTGAGCACCACGACGGGACTGTCGGGAATGTGTCCCGTGGTGGAGCGCTTCCCTGGATGCTGCCTCTTCTGGAACTCCGTGAACGAATGCATTTCGTCTTCGCGCTTGCCGGGGTGCTGTCTCTTTTGCATATCCCAGAACTGCTCGTCGTCGACCACCTCCCTTCTGCCCGGATGCTGCCGCTTCTCCAGGTCCTCGAAGTATCTCTTGCCGGGATGCTGTCTTTTTGTCACCCATTGTGGTTGTGATAAAATCCCATCTGGACAAAAAGTGTTGAGGACTTGTTTAGTATTGATCTAATACCGACTGAGTCTATTCTAGCATAGACAAACTGCAGCGAGATGGATTTTACAGTTGGCGTGCGCCGTGCGTAAATTACGCACAAGACAGCATCTTACGGCCCATATTTCCCCAGCTCTATTCCTCCCTACCTCTTTAGAAACAGAGAATGCAACAACATTTTGTAATTATTCATGATTTTACGTTTGAGGGGAAAAGTAGTTCCCAGTTCCCAGGAGGCTTAGGTAACAGGAAATAATATGTAATGCTGGATTTAAACAAGTAAATACACATTTTAAAAAAACCCCAGCATGACCGTATGATGCTGCAGAGTCAACTTTTTTTTTTTTTTTTTTGTTGCCGAAAAATATACCCAAACCATGAGCTTCACGCACCATTTTTACCGTCTCCATCCTGCAGCTTTTTGAGAATAGACCGTAAGAGGAGGCTCTGTGCTCTCTGTAGCATGAGGTTGTCTATGGTGGTACTTCGGTCCATCTCATCCTCAGCAGGGAGACCCTGTCCATCACACACTGCCAAATTGCAGATCACAAAAGATGCCAGGACTAGAAGGCTTGCCGACTTCATGGCTTTATTTTTTTTCCACCCTCTACTAGAAAAAAAAAGATTCCACACAAAGTCAAAGTTTTATTACAAATCATGCTTAATTCATGAAGTCAATAAAAGATTAATGATGCACGAGTTGCATTGTTTGCTTCTGGACTTTCAGAAACAAACAAAGCTCATTTACAAGTGCGAGACGCACAGTAAACCTGATGTATCCAGGTAAGGTGACCCATAATCTCAAATCTAGGATTCTGAAAAGCGCCAGACTCACATGAAAAGTATCCAAATTCTCCTCGTCCCCACCCCGAGGCACCGCTGGCAGCGTTGCTAATGGTTTCTCCCCGCTTCTCGGAGCTCTCGGTGACCCTTTAGGCCAGATCCTGGAGGTATATGAGCTGACAACTTCTTCGGCTCTGCTTTTATACTTCCCGGTCACTGTCGTCACACAATCCCAGGAGTAATTTTTCAGGATCTCTCGTCCCCACTGATGTCACCAAGTCGTGCGCAACTGGGTTTGGTGAATGATCGCCCCTACAAGGACTGCTTCCCAGTTTAGATTTCGCGAAACAAAGATAAACCTTGCACTTAGGGAGGATGGGTTATTGTGGGATTACTTTTTTTTTTTTTTAAGAATTTAAGTTTTTACTTATTGATTTTGCGTGATTGCATACTTTTCATTCAATCCGTCTTTTAAAAAAAATCTAGTTTGCCTCTTCTCTTCCAGACTTTCACCTTTTCATATTTTTTCTTCTTAAGGAATCTAAAGGTCTCCTATGGCTGCAGTGAGATGAAGACCATTTTTATTTATTTTATTACTGTTTTTTCTCCATCTAAACCTCAAAGTCAGAGGAAGCAGTGGGGTGAGCAAAACCCATCTGGCTCTTTAGCACACAGAATTCACATTTAGTCACGATGCAGCTCTGCTGAATGCACCAGAGTCAGGGTCTGCAAGCTTCAATGTGTGGGAGCAGGGGATACTGAGGCAAATAGAACAGGCACAGAGAAATAATGCAGTGTGGAGGTTTCTATAACAGCTACATATGTTTTACTTTCTTTTCATGTACTTCAAAACGAACAAAGTTTCAGAAATATCAGTCAGATGTATATCATCATATTCCATATCTTTTGTAGAGTGGAATTAGACATGAGACTAAATGTCACTAACCAGTTTAATGAAGAAGATCTAAACATATTCACTTTGCAAAACCGGGTGTACCTCTTGGACTTCTCACATTTAGTCATAACCACAAAATGATCAAACAACCAAAAATAGCAAATGATGAAATGGATTTTGAAAAAATATACATACCATTTACAAAATGTGAAGAGTGTCACTTTTACAGTCAGCCATCTTTCCTCAGCTTCCCCTGAAGAAAATCTGGTGCAACCAATGCACTCAAAAGTTACAGAAAATAGAAACAATAAGTGAACAAGAAGCACCATTAAGTTTTAAGTTTAAAAACGACATCTCAAGCTCTGACCGCATGTTTTTATTCAACTCATCTGAAAATGGAAGGAGGTTTGGTACAGTTGCAAACCTACCAACACATAAACTGACGGGCAAGAAGAGCATTAACCAGAAAAGTTGCTGAATAACCAGATCCTCCAGGTCAAGGTTGATCAATCTGCTCTTTATGGAAGAGAAACAATTAGAAAGCCATGCCTGAAAAAAAGCACGAGTTCTGCTTACAGTCAAAATTGTGTCTCAACTCGCTATTGACTGAAATAAATATGTTCTCATTAAACGCATGGAATCTAGTCTAAAACAATATTTTTCATTAACTCCATACTTATTTCATCAATCTTTGTTGGTGTTTGATTTGGGAACATTTCATCTCATGTCAAGAAATTTGTTTGCTATTTCTGTGGAGTTTAAGATGAAGCTTAATTGCACAGATGCTGTTGTACACACACACCATTCATCTGACATGGGGGCTGATGTATCTGCACAGGGGGGCTGAAGACTGAGAAATCATATGCTGCAAAGCAGCAGGAAGCTGTCAGAAATTGGGTCTGTGGGTGGTGGTTGGTGTGTGTGTGTGATGTTTTTCGTACTGAACTGGTCTTTGGTACATTATCACTTTTCTTGCATACAGTTGTTGCTAAGATGCACATTTGTTGATAACAGTGTGTGTCCCCCGCAAGAAAATAAATTATTCTGTTCGACTTGGCTTCTTGACTGGATCACTCCAAAACCTTTTGTTATGATCGGTAGGTGTTTGGACTTTCAGTTTCTCTTTTGATCTTTTCTTCATTGTTTATTTCCTAACATCGTTTTAGTTTATCCTTTGTGTTCGTACATTTATTCTTTATTTTTGGTGTTTTGGATTTGTCTGTTTAGATTAGCGTTGCTTTTAGTTTACTCCTTGTATTAGCTTCAGATTTTTCCACATCTCTGTTTCATCTCATCTGCTTAGTTTCCTCCTTCCTTCAGCCGTCCAGCCTCTTTCTCAGCACAACTTCCCTCATTCATCTCATTCTCTTCTGTCTGGACATTCCCTCAGCTACTTTCCATTCACATCTGATTGGCCCTTCTGGTTCCTCTTCCTTGGCATATTTAAAGGGGAAGTATCATGCATATTTAAAGCACATAGTGCACCAAGCAAGACCAAGCATATAGGCACCATGGAATGGCTGCCATGGGAAATTCAAGGATTCCTCAAACATGCATGAAAGAATCGAAGCGACATTGCAGGTATGTTTTAATAAAGAAATAACATAATAAAATGATATAAAGCTAAAAAAAAAGAGAATTTAATGGGGCACACACCTTTAATGTTTTATTTTTGCATGACTCTTGAGGATCATTAAGATGTTTCTATACAGATTTGAGACGGCACCTTGCCTTCTTCTTGGCCAGAAGTTGTTGTTACTCTCCGATTCTTGCCCAGACACTTTTTTTAAAATTATTTATCATCAAAATTGATCTCATTAACGGAAAAGTATCACCTTCCGGTCCAATCGTAGTAGATTTACCTGGTCCTGTTTTTTTTTGTTGTTTTTTTTGGATTTTTAAAAATTTTTTATCCTACTTCAAATTGCCAGTTTAAGTGATTTCTTTATTCTACAGGTCTGGAGCAAGAAATGTGGTAATCTCATTTAAGTCACGATTTAGGAAAGTTGGCGACAACATGTTCCAACAGGTTCTTTGAAATTGTTTAGTTTTCTCCTTAACTTAATTCTTCACTTAAATTCTAATACTCAAATTTATTTAATCGCCTGAAATCCAGTGATCATTTATTTAATAGGCTACATAAATATAATAAAATGCAGACATATGTAAAGGAGCGAATACTTTTTTAAAGTGCTGCAGGCCTAACTCTCCATCATGAGGAGTCAGTCCACTTTGAGGATGAAGAACTTCATAGCCACACACAGTCAGGGCTGAAAATAAGTGTGAATTGAAATGACTGTGTAATTCTATAATGACTTTCTGTCAGGGTGCTGTCACATCCAATATTTCAAAGAAGTTCAGACCTGCTTGGTTGAAAACATCAGAGCCGTGGCTGAAATGATCCAGTAGTAGGTTGTGAAAATAGTTTACATGGCAAAGTCATGTTGACTTTTTCCCGTGAGGAAAACAGAGCAGTCTTATATGTATGCAATTTTAAATAAGACAAGTTTGAAAAAGTAAATCAAGCTTACAAAGTTGGGCTTAAAGTAAAGAGTTTGAATAGCACTGTGTAAAAAGTCGCTTGGATCTTTTACACTCCATAAGGAAACAAGGAATTATTTCCTCCAGCCTCTCTCTGCTTCTATTTGAACTCCTTTGTCTCGAATGAACACACAAAGTGACAGCAGTGCAATTAAAACATATCTGATCCGTGTAGGCGTCCACCTCCTTACACCTGACATGTAAGTCACCACCCTCCTAAGAGACCAAGTGTGTAACAGTACACTCCAAGGATCCAATTAATCTCTCAAGAGAGAGTGCATTGTTGGATTTTACACCGGCATGGAAAGCCAGTATGCGCCACGGCGGATGAAGGCGCTCTGGTTCTGCAGGATCTGTTCCTTCAAAGTGATGTCTTTCTTTAAAGATGTAGAACAATCGAAGCAGATAGCGTGAATGCAGCAGGTGTAGCAGCAATTAGGCTTTTTCTTCCTTAAGTCACCATATGGCTGTGATTAAAAGACAGCCTCTTTTTTACTTTATCCATTCTGAAAGATTCCACACACACACACACACACACACACACACACACACACACACACACAAAAAGAGTTTCTGAACTCCTAGCAATTGGTATTCTGGTCACTGCATGATGAGGAGGAAGAGAAGTTAAGAGTGCACGCTGTGCAGTGTGAGAAAATGATAAGAACCATTAGCGCTTTGTCTGTTTATTCTATAGTGTTGAAATATATTCACAGTATGGCAAACTTTTTCATATGACGAAACTTTCCACCAAGCATGTACATACTGTGTTGTTTGTATCTCTGCACTGATCAAAAGCATTTCCCAAGAAGCTGGAATAGAAACTAGTAGCTATCTTTAGCTAGTGATGGAGGGCAGTACACACAATGGATAAACATGGTAACCTATACGAAGTCATAATGATTCATTGGTCATGGCAAAGCAAACCAACTACGTCATACACCATAAAGTCATTTACTATGGCTTCCCTTTCTCTATGTAAGAAGGTTTTTGCCTACAAGTTTGTTTCTGTGATGGTCTTCATTATTTAGCACTACAGAAAGTGTAGTATCTTAAAACTGTTCCTTATTTAACTAAATTAATATTATTTCTATTGTGCCAATTTGCAACAAATGTAAGTAAATCAGTAAACTTTATCTATATAGCACATTTCACAGATAAAATCACATTCTACTTTACGGGGTGCAAGAAAAACACGTTAAAACAGCTTAAAAAAACACGATGTGAATTTAACTGAAAGCTTGTTTTAGTAAAAGTGTCTTATTAGATATTAAATTGCCTTTTAAATTATAAATGTATAATCTCACTCCACATTATAAGACACACTGATTCCACAGATGTAGGGCAATGAACACTCAAATGGATCCTAAATTTAGATAGATTAATTATTTACATATATCTCAAAATGATCTAAGCAGTCCAGTCATATTCAATTTACAATGTCAGATGTTAAAAATCGCATCTGCACTTAAGTTACTTATTTTGCAGCAAGCATGTGGCGACAGTGGAAAGGAATAATTTCCTTTTAACAGGAAAAATGTTCTGTTACTGAAAAACTGACTTAATGGCTAAAGTCGCTATTTTAATGGCTTTGTCGAAGAAAGGCACGCAACTAAACAGTTTAGGTCTAAGGCGGTAGCAAAGTGGATTTGTTGAAAAACAATGAAGTAGTCAAGGGATTAGCAGTAAGAGCCCTCAATTACAACAACTGTAATTGATAATCAGGCGAATGGTTGATTGGATAATAAACTGCAGGAGTGCCTTCTCGCAGGAGATGACCCCACCCACCGATGAGAGCCGATTCATACTGATGGAACGCTCAGAGAGGAAACAGAGACACAAACAAAACAACAAACACCTCAGGATCACGACGCTGATGTGACATGTAATTGATTTCTGAAACAACCAAAAACATCATCGTGCTGGAGCTTAAATGCCTTCAGAAGATGGAGAGGAGAGAGAGGAACCAAAGCTGGGTCACCTGAGTGATGCACTTCTTCTAAATTTACTTCGGCAACTCTGTTTCAAAAGCACAGAACAATCAATGAGATTAATGTTGTGTACTGAATATGAGATCAGGTATGTAATTGGGGTGGATCAGGTAAAAGCGGGCACTGAAACCTGCTGATTACTGGTTGGTTGTAGGAACATGGGACATCAACTCATGGTTTGGTTTGGAGTCGACAGCAGAACCGTGTTCAGGATTTTGTCCAGGAAAGGAATATTTTGAAGATCTTCTAAGTTGGAGTGAACAGCTTCAGCATTCTAACACAAATGCTAGAAGTCAGGCTTAGTCAATGAAAAATCTTGCTTCAAGGTGGGATTACATCATGTCTTTTGTGAGGTAGGTCAGAGTAACACCAGCTTTTTCTGTCTTGTGTTTTCACTTTGGAACAAACCAGCCCCTTTCTGAAGGACTTCATACCGAGCTCTGAAACCCGTGACACTTTCAGCCTGTCGCAGGATGTCGTCAAAGGTAGTTTAAAGCTCTTTGTTTGAAAACTAGGAGGGCGTTGAAAATGTTCAAAAAGACCTACACTTGTCAGGAGAAAGTGTTCTCCTTTGCCACAATCAACCTTAAATTACCTGAGCTGAAGAGAAAGTTAGGTCTCTTCGCCCACAAGCTTGTATTGTTGCTTTTCTCTCTTTGCTTGTTAGCTTTGTTCACTCATAGCTTTTGTTCGTGGGAGTAACATCAAACGGTGTTCACAGACATGAAGACATTTATATCTTTTTGATGTCTTGTTTTTATCTCGGTCTTCTATTGCCCTTTGCACGAAGGCCTGATTTTATCAGTGGCGGGAAAATCTTAGAATCTGTCTTTCCTAGGTTTTACATCAAATTATTTGCTTGGTAAGAACTTTATCTTCAAATAACCTTTGGTTACAATACATTTCTTTTCATGCTGAATCTTAGTATTTCCATTCTATATTTGATACACCTGGCCTTGTCTTTCACAGAGTCTCTCTGCTAGACAAAGCTATCGGATGAGCTTTTACTGCGACTAACCGTTTGTGCTGTCTTCTAAAACCAGCTCAGAGTTTTCCTACTAAGATGAAGCCACTAAAGTTGCTACTACTGCCATTGACTTGTGTCTTTTCTTTCACATTCCTGGAACTGTCTCTCTTTTCCTTTTGTGTCTCCGCTTTGCCTTTTCAAACCCCCAGTCATTCGTGGCAGATGACCGCTCGTACTGAACCAGGTGCTGGTTCTGCTGGAGGTTTCTTCCTGTGAAAGGGAAGGAATTGCTGGAAAATCGATGACAGCACCAGCTGAGAACAATTCGCTGCAGTCATCATTTTTAACCTGTTGGTCTCAGGTTGTCATTCACAATGACGGGGATGTCAAACTCCAGTCCTCAAGGGCCGCTGTCCTGCAGTGTTTAGATGTGCCACAGGTAAAAAAAACAGTGGAATGAAATGGCTTAATTACCTCCTCCCTGTGTAGATCGGTTCTCCTGAGCCTTGCTAATGACCTAATTATTCTTTTCAGGTGTGGTGCAGCAGAGGCACATCTAAAAGTTGCAGGACAAAGGCCCTTGAGGACTGGAGTTTGACACCCCTGTCACGAGAGGACCCAAATTTGGGTCCTCTCGTGAATGACAGGTTAAAGAGCATGCTAATACAATCACCATTTGTGATCCAAATGATTCGGAAACTGTCATAAAACGAGTAAACGGTGGAACATCCTCGAAGGAAATCACAAACTGGACCTTTGATCACATTGTTGGTCCTGTTTTAAATCCATGCTCTGTTTTGGGGGTTTTGTGCATCTCAACAGACTTTTTACCCCTGCAACATTATTAAGATTCATTACAGGATTCAAGCGATTCTTCAATAGTTCTGATGGTGCTGCTGTTCTCACCCACGACTTTACAGGAAAACCCAAAGTTAACCTATAATCAGGGGTCCAGAGAACATTTTTTAAATTCTATGACGTGCTTTGTGTCGGTGAACTACATGTCAGCTTAAAAATAGGTGGCGTGCTAATCATCACAAAGACCTGGATGTTTTTTTGGAAGGATGTGCTCTGCATGTTGCTCCTTGCTTGTATTTTTTTTCCAACTAAACTTGTTGCTGAGCTTCGAAAAAGTTATGGGTATTTAACGAGGTGACTTTTATAATATATAACCTATTCTGTCATGCAAATCTTACAAAATCTACCAACTTATTAGAAAAATATATCTCTCTAAAACACGTTTATTTATGTTGTGCATTAAGGAGCCTCTCTGGTGACAGGAGTAGGAAGTGCCCACATGTAAAACCACTCTGAGATGCAGTGGGTCATGAACCGACTCATGCTTGATAATTATGCATTTTGAAACCTTGGATTTATTTGCGCGGCCGCAGAGCTGGGTCGGGGAAAAAAATCAAAGCTAAAGTTTCTGACTCAAAGTTAAAAGCGGATGTGAGGACAAGCGGCATAGAACACTTTCCGTCCTCATAGGAACGTGGGCAGAGGTGCCAAACTGAGAGACAAGGACTCCAACTGTGACAGCGGGTCTGTGTGAGGAACGCGCAGGAAAAAAGACGGACAGGTTGACGGCAGACATGGGGACAACAAAGCGGCTCAAACAAATAAATAAACAAGCAGAATAACCGGTCTGTGCGGATGGCACGGAGAGCGTGTCCCCTGGAAGTGACACTGTCCTGACAGGGGTCACTGCAGCAGGGAGTGAGTGACAGCTAACAGGGGATGCTGCTGGAGACGTCCGGGTGGAAGGGAGCGTGTGTGGTAGAGGAGTGCATCGCAAGTCAGCTCCACGGATTCAGCTCGAGTGACCAGCTGCTTGTTGTCTTTGTGCCGCATGTTAATATCATGCAAAAATTCAAAGGAAAGCTTCTGAATGATGACGCACTCCAGGAGTAACGTCATGTTTATTCACCTTCCTATCTATTCATGGTTATGCATGATTTGTTTCACATAAAGGGTCTGAAAATGACAGAATATTTTAGGTATCCTAAAGTAAATGATGCGTGTGTTGTAATGAGGTCTCTGTTTAGCTTTGTTACCACTGGTTGGGCTGTTTTTTCTTTTTGTTGGTTTTTATCTTGAGTTATTCTGGTGTGAGTCAGTCCTCTTACGTTGTTCTTGTTTCTGCCTGGGCTGCTGTGTTTTGTTATAGGATTAAATATAATCTGCCTTTACCTGTTTTTTCATCCAGTAACCCCCTCCTAAGAATGCCTGCCTTCCAGTTTCAGTTACTCCTTTGTCAGATCCTCTAGTTTTTCCTGCAAGTTTTTTTTTTTTTTTTTTTTTTTTATAGCTGAAAGCCCAGGTTAACAAAATAAAGCTACATCTAAACCGTTTTATTCAGGTATTTTTGCTTATTTATCTGTTTGCCCACAGTTTTGTAGGTCTTCTTACAAAACCGTCCAATAAACTCATTCCACACTCAAAGTTTGTTCTCTTACTAATTCTTCCTCTGTAATTTTCTCACTTGGAATTTCAAATCCTTCACCAAAGTTTGTTTTTCTCATCCCTGTCTAACGCCTTATTCCCTCATTTTTCATCAGACTGTAAGATTATTTTGAGTCCCAAATATATGCAAACACATGAACAGACACACCCAGCAGGAAGGAAGAAAAGGTAAATTTTGCATTATTTATTCTCAGATTTCATTTCTGTCTTTAGCTGTGTGTCTGCTGCTCTGAGAACTCCATTATCTCTCAATAAGCTGTGAAGCGCCTCTGTGTTTCTTCAGCTGGAGACCATGATTAGTGCACTGCTACCACATGCTACAGCTCACTTATCATCAGGCTTTCTCTCTCTCTCTACTCCTGCGTGTCTGTCAGCTCTGGGCTCTGGAGCTCTCTATCATAGTCAGCTGGTGTCTGGGACCAGACGTAAATCATGCTAGATTGAGCTGATCTTTCTGTCTCACGCCCGACTAAAATGGTAGATGTGAGGTTTTGAATATTCTATTCTTCAAGAGTGATAAATGAGAAATATTTCAGGGGAAAAATGATCTCTTTTACACCGAGAACACCACAAGAAAGATATGATATTTTTTATTTTATTACTTTTTTTTTTTTAAATATTAAACCTTTGAATCAAAACCTTAAACTTCTGCTTCCTGAAAAACAAATACACAAAAACAACTGCTGTTTTTAACGCTATTCCCTATTTTATCTTAACTGTCGTTTGAATTTTGTGGGGTTTAACTCAGATTCGACAAACAGTTGGATGGATAGTTCTGGGACTCGAAATGTGATTGTTCATCGAAGGCTTTTCTGGGGATTCTTTGGACTCTCATTGTTATGATATATTTTCAAACCTCTAAACTTTCACCAACAGGAAAATGTAAACCCTAACGCGTCACCACTCTCGACTCGGAAGTAGTCCCCTGAAAGAAAGAGAGAGGGCCCACTTTGTCAGTGTGGTTGGTAATGAAACGGCAATGTGCAGAGGTGCACCCACCCATCAGCATATACAGCAGTAGCCCAGAGTGTTGTTGAACAATCATCCATCTCCTGAATATAACCAGAGGGACTGCAAACTGGGCTGAGTCCATCTCCTGTCTTCAGCTGGAGCATCATTCTGCACAGTTAATCTAATTGGTGGAAATGCTACGTAGCGGCAGAGCAAGTCAAAAGTATATTTATCACTAAATGTAAAAGCCACGACATGCAAATGTTCTCATCCTATCTATTGTTGGCTTTCATTGCACAGGATGGGGCCCTTATCCTGTATTTATTGCACTGAGATAAGAAGAAGAAGAAAAAAAAACACATTCACAGCATTTTTAAAACATTTCTGTTGGGAGCCATGTAAGGCGATATAACTGTCAGGAAACTGCATTGTGTGCCAGTTTTTTTCCAATTTTAGAGTGTTTTTTGCTGTTTATTAAGATATACTTATTTTCAGCAGAAACAGTCCTCTGAGGAAAAGTGTAAAAAAAAAAAAAACATTCTATATAGTGAGAAAAAAAATCCCATTCTCCGCTATTTTAAAGCTCAATAAATTCTTAAAGTTTTTTTCTTTGCACCCACTTTCACGAGTTCTTGTTACTGGAGTCGCCATCATCGCTGGCAGGAACTTGTTTGTACTTGTCTGGAGGCAGTGATTGGGATAAAGGCCTGAAGCCTCATTATCATCATATGGGACGAATGATGAAGATGAGAAAGATTGGCCCTGAGTCTTTGTTCTGGGTGTTCCTTTAATCCGCCTGCATCACCTTCACCGACGGTGCCCTAATAAGAAACAGTCTCTTAGAAAAGTAAGATCAAATAGTATTTTTTAAGATTTCTAAAACATTTTTCCCACCATATGCATGAATTATATATATAAAAAAAAATATTGCCTCAAAGGACCACAGACTTCAAGTATTGCTCTCTTTGGAAAAAAATAGATGCCTTTCATGCACTTCACGGAGAACGTCGAGGTTTTCAAAGGAAATAGCTTAGTGATTGAGAAGAGAGGCGAATGTGAGTAATATGTGATATATTGAAGGGTGAGATATGCGCGCAGTTTCATAGGCAGAGCAGCTGTGGGCATGCTGGAGCTCATCGGAGGACTTTGCAAAAGTCAGAGCAAAAAAAAAACAAAAAACATTTCACTAGATGTTACAAAAACGAAGATTATTTTATGAACACTCTGTGCAAGTCCTAACAAATAAACCAAAGGCAAAAGGACACAACAAAAACAATAGAAATTTTCGAGACAGAGGTTCTCAGAAGTCTAAATATTTCTACCAAAATGGCAGTTTTTTTGTTTTTTTTTGCTATCAGAGATAAGACCACATTAAGCTATGTCATATTTTTCACACACTAATAGCTCCATCTAAAACCTTTGATGTTTATGACTTACATATGATGAAAACCAAAACTTCAGTGTCTCAGATAGTTTAAGCATTACATAAGATCAATAAAATTGTATAATTTGGTCAGGAACATCAGGCTTCTGAAAGGTGTGTTCATTTCTATCAACTCAATGCTTGTCCAAACCTTTCATTAAGTCGTTTTTGTTTTTATTTGGACACATTTTATGTTCCTGAAAAACAAAATCCCTCTTGATCTCCAGTTTTCTCGTAAGGAATCAAAATTTGTTGATGTTTTATATCTTGTTGTTTTACCCTAATGATTTATTTTTGTCTTGTTCATGTATTTGACCCTCAGGCTGCTGATCCAGCCGACAGATGCCAAAACTGATTCATGGAGCATCAGCAGCATCTTTCAACAGATATTTTAAGAGCTGAGCCTTCTCAGAAAGAAGAGACGACTTAGGCCTTCAAGGTCTTCCCGTAAGATATTACAAGATTTTATAGAGCCTTGACATTTCCTTTGGCAGAAAAAAGCTTCTGGTATACAACACCACTTCTTGTTTCTCAGAAATCTGCAATTCCTGAGAAACAGACAGAAGACAACCAGTAGTAGAGATTCCTGCAGCTCCTTCAGGAATCTCTACTACCGTTAGCCTCTCTGTTGCTTCCCTGACTGGTTTCTGTCTTGTCTTTTCATCCATTTTTGGGTTACCTTCAGTTTCTATGATGTCACCGTGGTCTCACTTTTTTTCTTCCACTATTGATAACTGTACTGATAAATGTTGCCTAATTCCTTGAAGGACACAACTGTGGAATGCAAACAGAAGCCATTAAGAGACAGAGAAAAGTCGGATGTCTTAGACTGGCTTTGCAGAAATTATATTTGTCTTTTTCAAAATGATGTGATGAGTGAAATTCTTAACAAGTCAACAATGATTAGTTTGCAACCAGGACGATAAGCAATTCATCCAGAAACCCAGTCACCTGACAAAGTGTCATGCAGCAGGTAGTTATTCTCTTTTTAAGCGAGGCCACGATTTCATCTTATGTACCTTCACGCTTGTTTTTGTGGCTTTTTTGAGCTCCAAGTGAGAAGCCAGATTTCGGGGAACGAGGCTAACTAAGATATTTACGTCCGCAGCGGTGATCAATGAGAAACACAGGGGAGCTGTTTTCCTGGATGAGCCACACATAGACCCTCAATCTGATGTCAGGCGAGCAGCAATCCTCGACTTAAGCTCGCTAGGAGTCGGTTAAAAAAAGAGGCATCCAGATTTACTCTTCATGAGAGCCTGAACCGGCTGAGACCGCCTGATGAGAGGCAAAGAAAAGACTCAAAGCATCATGAATGAAGGTTATTTTAGGTCCAAACCCCTAATGCAGCTCGTGTCAATAAAGTTTCCCTTTGCAAAATGACTTAATATCTCAGCATGAAAACTCACATATTGGAGAATGACATCAGACAGATCATTGCAACAACAGGTGGTGGCTCTTCCAGCCGACCCATTCCCAGGAGACAGCAGATGGTTTCTGCTCCGTCAATTGTGTTGAGGTTTGAAACAATTCTTCAATTCTTTAAATTGTCATTGGTAACAGTATTTCTTTCCTTTACATTAAGCGCCCCCCCTTCCCCTCCATTAGGTTAACCCTATTGTTTCCTTTTAGCTTAAGAGTTTTTGTTTAGTTGAAACGACAGCTGCCATTTCCCAACGCTGCTGCCATTCCATCTGAATTTGATCCGCATTATGTCAATCCCACATCTGTCTGGTCTCTTAGGAAGCCAATACAGCGCAAAGAGCCTGGCCTACAGGGTTTAATGCTTCACGAACCTAATTTCCAAAGGTATAGATGAAGATGTACTGTCTGTTTGCACAGTTTGGAGAGTTTCTAAAGGTCGGTCTGCAAAAAAAAGTAGATTTAGGTAGCAGATAATGCCTTGTTGAGATTGACCTCCTGTCAGAGCTCTGATGAATGCAGATTGAGGTGTACAGCTTTGAAAGTCAGACACTGACAAGATTACTTTAAAAGTATCAGCTTTTAAATCTGAATCCGTTCTTACAGAAGTGAAGGATTTAATTTAAAAAAAGGCAAAGTTTTCCTTCATGTTTCTTTTGCGGGTTATATTGTGAAGCCTGGCTGGAGGTAAAAGGAAGCTCCATACCTTTTAACTCTTTTTACTACCTATTAATAAACAGTTTTAAAGGTCTAGATCTTAAAACTTTAGGAGATCACGATAAATTACCATTTCTGTCCAGTCATGGGGAGATTTCTTGAGACTTAAGCATCAACTCTTGCATGGGTGATTTATAAAAATATCAACTTTTATCTGTTTATTTATTTATTTGAGTAGGGGCAAGACAAAAATGTTACATTAAGGCTCTTTAGCATTTTAGTACGTAACATTTAAAATTAATCATACTAAGAAGTGAAAAAATACTTTATTGCAATTAAAAAGTTAACCTGTAATTTCTAGAAAGAAACTTTTTCAAGTCAATGAAGGAAAACTCTAATTAAGAGAGAAAAAAGACCCTGAGCAGTTGGTAATGATATGTACTGTAAATATCACCACCACTTCAGTAACTGTAAGGATTTCACTCATTCCTTATAAAGCTTCTTGCCAGAGCACAGCATAAAAAAATCTTATCAGGAGCTGCAGAAATACAACAACGTGGACAGTAGAGAGCAAAGATCTTAATTTATAGTAACATCATGGTATAGCAAAGGCATAACACAATGAACAATGAAGCTGATCTGTCGACTGGTTTACAGTTTACAAGGAAATAAGCACCTGACTGATGAAGAACTTTGTGTTTTACTCATAAAGTCAACATCTCAGAGAATTCAGGCTGTTGTTTAAGATTGCATGTTATTTCTCGTGACTGAAGATCACTTTAGCCTGACAGTTCACACCTACAATTATGTGCTTTTCACAAAAAGCCATGTCAAAATCCTCATGGAGTACTTTTTACTCTGACATTTCCACTCTCTTAATGTTAACACAACAATATACAGTCAATCATGAGCATATTCAGGATTTTCCATGGGCTGTGTCTGGTCATGATGACAGCGTAATTGAGTTTCTTTATATGCAGAAAAAGAGATGAGCTCCTCTGTTTGTTTAGGACAGGAAGTTTAACAAAGGTTGGACAGATGGCTCCCGAAGACTTGCAAGTCAAGTGATTTACCAAATCACTTTACTTTTGTTTCTCGTGACTTACCATTGAGCTGTGCAGCAAGTAAACTGATTTTGCTAAAAGACTGCTTAAAAGGTAACATAATAGAGCGGTGATTCGTTATTGTTTGGCATGTGTAGGTGTGTGTACAGTTTGGTAGTGCAGGGGAACATACACTGTGCTGCTGCAGATGGTCGAAAGTTAAATTATTTTATTTTTGTTTCTTAAAGCAGGCTTTGAATAATCAATTTGTTCACATTTCTGATTGTTTGAAACTTTTTAAAGTTGCTCTGATGGAAGATGTTAAAAAAAATTCCAAGATGACAGCACAGAGTAACACACATGAAGTCCAAAGTCCTGTTTCTGTAAACTATTAGTGAAAATAAAGTGTAAAACAATGCTTATTTTAAATAAATGTCTTTTACAGCTAAGTTTTTCGGTGTTCCCGTTTTTGTTTGTTCATCTTTATCATTTTTCTTTTAGTTTTCATTTTCTTATAACTGTTCAACACTCTGGAAAATATTATTTTATTGGTGGTCAAATAAAACATACAATAAATGTTATTTTTTATTTTATAATGTCATAATATCAATATATAGATATCAAACACTATATTCTCTTTATATAATATTTATTTAGATATTTTGTCAAATCATGTAATAAATGCTTTTACTTCTTTATTAAGACAATTGTTTGATTTTAATGTCTTCCCCTTAACCTTCTGTGAACCTTAAATATTTATTTATTTATTTATTTTTATTTTCATTTTTTTGGGTGGTGGCATTTTGTCTCTAAAGTAAAAGGTTTTATTTTAAAGCTTTCATATCCATTTTCAGTAGAGGTTCTATTGATTGTGGAGGGAGTTGCAGCCAAATGGACAACCAGATGAAGTCTGCAGTTTGTCTTACTCTGGTTTTTTTATATTTTTTAAGAGATGATTGCTCTGTAATCAGGTCTTTCAGCATGACCTCACTCATATTGATTCTTCGTCTGCTGTAAAAACTTTGATGGACTTTTGTTTGGAGCTGTTGGAGCAGAGAAGAGTTAAAATTTCACAGGTTGGTGTCAGTTTAATATGTTTCTAAAAATGAGAAATCACTTAAAGCAAAAAAAAAAAACAAAACTCCATTACCCACACCTGATGGATCTTAAATTGCTCCACTGTTTGAAATGATCACATGAACATTTTGGAAATTGTACGTTGTGTCATTGCTGGTAAAAAAAAAATTATGTGGTCTTTGCTGTTCTAGGAGTGGGTTGCTGCTCTGTGACCAGTCTCTTGCTCCATCTTCTGCCCCCTCGGCCTCTTGTCTCAGCTCTCTATCAGACACCCCGTCAACGTCCTGCTGCGCTGTCATCCTGCCAACAGATGCCTGCCCGCTGCCACTGCGATGGAGCTGAGAAACAAAGAGGCTGGCAGTCAGGGTGACTCACCAGCTCCAAAGAGGTTCTTGAAAATCACCCTTAACCCCTGAAACTACACCGGATAACGTCAAACCTGCATGCCATATAAGACGAGTCTGTCTGGATGTTAAGCTGACCAGTTACGACTTCATTTATTCACCATTCAGAGATATTCAAATGACCTGAGATGTGTGTGTTAATACACTGCCATAGATACTTTGAGTGTAGACATCACTGGCAGGCTGGTCCATCTTCGTCGAGGATGATGGAGAATCGGTGATTCACAATTACCTGTGAGCCCACATGTAGTTGTCTCTACAATAAAAGCATTTTACCTTGATGGAAGAGACTTTAAGGATAAACTTTTTTCATGGTCTTTTATATTCCAGGGACTCCCTTGGATTCTGTTGATTTTCTATACAGTTGATTTAGTCTTTGACAGCTGCACTGTAATAAGAATATTTAATAAGCCTCAAATGAATTAATTCACGTTGATGATGAGTGCATATGAACTTTTAAATGTTTTTTTTGTTTGTTTTCTTTTAATTGAAAACCATCAAAGTTCTCACAGTTTTAAGCATTACAAACCTCTTTAGCTGAAATATTTCTGCCTTAAGTCCTTAGAAAACCCTTTTCTTGGCATCAAATACAAAATGTACCCATACTTTCTAAAGAATACTCTTTAAATTTAGTTTGTTGTCTTTGTAATTTTATCTAAAATTGACAAACAAACAAAAAAACACATTGCTTATCTCGCATAAGAACTTAAAACCTCTGTGGAAGTCTGAGAAAAAGATACGTAACGTTTTAAATTAATATGTAGAAGTCGAGTCCTGGACTGCTGCGGGTTTACAGCAAATACTGTGCTCTGATCTGCAGCTCAGTTTCCTTTTTCTGTGTTTGAAGAAGGTTTCCCTCCATAATACATGGGCAGTAATTGAGGGTTCAGAAACTAATCATTAGCAGGGTTCCCTGGCAGCAACTGCCACCTACGTATTACCTTATATTGACTACAGAGGGAAAAGGAAAAGCCACATGGCAGCTTGCATTGTTCGGACGCGGCAGTATGACATCTGCAGGAGACAACAGAATAGCATTGGTTGTTGCTATGTAAGAACGCTGTGTGTTGTGTGCAGTGCTGTGGGCTGTAATGGAGAGGAAGGGGCATTAGGCACACTCATCTCTGAGGCAGCAGGAACTTGCAGCAGAACTCCACAGAGCCCTCTCCATCTGTAATCAGCAAAGTGAGAGGGGAGTCACACCTTTTATTCCTCCACACAAACAACCTGTGTTTCTTTGCCGCCCGTCATCTTCTCTTTCTTTAACGACACCTTACTTTTTTCATGCCAGGAAACATTCGTTTCAAGGTTTGAGGTTTCATATCACATGGCAGACATGTGATATCCAGTCATTTACTCCCTTGTACTCCCAAGTTAAACATTTCGTATGCCTTCTGCGATGGTACCTGCTCCCTGTCCGTACTTGTCCCCTCCGCTGGTTTCAGTTCGGTTTGCTGTATTAGAGATTTCACCGCTGTGCCTGCGGTCTCTCCCAAGCTCCATTAAGAAGCCAGTTCATGAATAAATGAATAAAAGGAAAAATTATTATATAGATGCTCATTATATTACCCGGCAGGGCATGTGTGTGGCTCAAGGAGACTCCAATTACCTGAAATGTACCAAAATCTGCTCCCATATTTACTAGTCAAAGCAGCATCTCAAGCCCAAACGGTAATCAACTCTACTAAGTAATTATAATATGGACTGAAGGTTTTCAATTCATCTTAATTCTAAATGCTACTTCTTACCTTGGAGTCATTATTAAGCAAAACTGAAATGTTCAGCTCGCACAGTGTTTCCCACAATGCAACACGTATCCAAATTTATACCCTAGTAAAAAAAAAAGTGTAATTTAAATAAAGAAAAACATCTTTACATACATGACATATCAGATGTTTTAACCACGATGTTATGAAAATGACCTTACTTTTTTCCAACTTCTCTTGCCTTTGTTGAAAGAGTATGATTATACAAAATATTGTAATTTATGAACAGCTGCATTGCTTTTTTTAATATTCTTCTTTTAGGTATTATTAGACCACCTGGGAATTTAACAAAGCTCTTCAGTAGCGCCAGATAAAAAGCTTCAGTCCTTTTCATGGGTTTATTTTTCCACTTCAGAGGGGAGCCAGGCCCAAGCAACAGACTTTGGTCCCTTTCCGCTAAAGTACTTCTGTCTAACTTTGCCAATCAGTGACTAGTGGCTGTTTGTCTCATCTGGAGTTATATTTGAGTACCTACAACACATCTGTTTGATTATCTGAGCTTTTATTGAGCCGAGGAGCCCAGAAGTTACATCGATTGCAATTTAAATCGTGTTCTAAATCATGTTCATTTAATTTACTTCTGTTCTCTGCATATTAGTTTATTCTCTTTGGTCAGTAATTATCTTTTCCCCTTGGCTAGTGTCCCTTCATCCAGTTTAGTTCCCTTGTGTTGATTAGTCTCCTTCCCTTAGTAGATAAGCTCCCTGGTTTTTGTAGTTCTTTTCTGGTTCGTCCCTGTACTCTGCTGTGTGTCCTGTGAGCTTCCCTGTAAATTCTCCTGGTTTGTTTATCATTAATTATTTGCAGTCCCACTTCATTCATGGTGGATCAGGATCAGCCATTACATTTTGGTTTATCTCATTCATCCAGTTTGTGTTCACTGTTATTATAAAATCATAAAAACAACATAAAGGTGGAATTATCACACTCTCTTCATCTCCTTTAACCTTGAACAATTCTAGTTTTGTCCACTACACCAAAGGGAGTTCAGGCTTGTTCTACTTACTTGAAAGGCCACCTTAAACTCCAGATAATCTTGTCAGATTCTCCCCTTCCCCTTGTTTTACTTCTCAGTGTCGCCTTTGCCATAAAGGCATGGTTTGCAATAGCAAAATTAGTGTTTTAGTCAGAATGCATTCCTCTCCTATAGGCGCAGTCCAGGAGGAAGAAGAGAAAGTGCCCAGTCAACAAAATGCTAAATCTGCTCTCTGGTGATGGACAGATCCAGCTGGATGCCATTATTCTTTTGGTGTTCTTTTACAAGCTCCAGTAAAGGTTTTTAATTCAGTGTTTTCTAATATTTCAGCACCATGGTCAGATTTTGGTCCACAGGTGTTGCACTTGCTTGATCCCCTTCCTTTTTTGATCTAAAGATGAAAAGAGCAAACTGATGATCAGCTTCCTTCGAAGTACATGCTGCAAAAAAGGCATGCACTAAACAGAAAAAGCAAACATTTTCTTCCTTTTGGAGTCAGCCACTCTTTCTGTTTCTAATTAGGCACTGCTGAGATCGGTGGGTGTTGTCTTTGGGAAGGTCAGAGCTGTCTTATGAGCGCTAACTACACTGAGTGCCAACATTATTGGATGTATTGGAAGTCTGCATATTAATTGTGTTTGTTTGTAACTGGAGGATCACCTTAAAAATGCCACCTGACATTATTAGTCCTAGATTGTGTGTTAGTTGCCACGCTGAATATGTAGCATAAAGTTTCATAGACAGAAGTCACATTGCATCCCACGTTTTCTTTGCACTTATCATTATGCTCTTACTGGATTAAAAACTCAGCACAGAATTTAATAAGACAAAACGAGGCTGCAGCAAAGTAATATATTGTCTTAGCACAATGAAAAGGGAAGGACGTTTCCTTGTGGTTTTACTCATGCGGAGTGAAGCGTTCATTGTGATGCATTTGTTATTCAGTAGTTTTAGCAGACGATCTAAGCTACAAGCTCACGCTTGCTTGAAAAAATGTTCAACTGCTTTATTCATCGTTAATAAGGAAAAACAACAACAAAAGTAACACTTTCAGATGCCAAAGTTGGTGATATTTATGTAATTTTCAGTTTTTGCGTAAATCTGCCTTAAAGGATTACCTTTAGGGAAGACGTGCCATGTGGTATTTGTGTCACTCCTGCTAATGTGACCATTTTTTTTTGTTTCCTTCACAGGGTTTAATTGAAGCCAATATTATCTGCAATGTATTGACTGGTTCGTAGGTGTGCTTGTTACAACATCCAAAATTAAATGCAATCAAAAGACTGAACCAGAGAGAACCAAGCAAGTGCAAATCTACACCAATTTGCCCTGCTTTAAATCCTTAGCCTCTAAAAAAACAGCTTAATCCTCAGAGATGGCTGTCACAATCTCACTCTCAATTCAGTGAATGTTGCCCAAACTTAACAAATGCCCGCATTATCCCGGCCTGACGTAATTAGTTAACATTTTGGCCTTATCAACATAACAAAAGTAGCAAAACACACCCACGTATGTCTAACCTTGCCCAGAAAAATCTCACTTCAAATAAAATTACGTGGCTTACTCCAGTCAGAGTGATTCGAAAAGACAGGTGAGCAACATAAGCTCAAACAATCAGGTATTACAATCAATGTCAAACTTTGAAGCAGATACAGCACAAGACCAAACCCCTGGTGCCAGATTTTTACTTGTTACTGAGACTTCCAACAAATCAGAACATTTTCTCATCCTCAATCTCCATTGAACTAACGTGTTTTTATTAGTGAGAAGACTGAAAAACAGTAGTTTGATCTTAAGTACACATTTATCTACACTTTCTCTTTCAAATTATCAATTTGATCCTTGTAAACATGACAGCTTGTGCAAGGTATTGACCGCACATTGGCAACAGCGAGGATGTCACTGCTTTGAGTCATCAATTAGGATTGACACACAAGTTCCTTCTGTTGCTGTTAAGCTTCATTGCTCTAAATTGGATCAATGAAGCACACTACTTCTCTCTCAAACACATATTAGCAGTTCTTTGTTGTTGTTTGTGCGCTGCAGGGTTAAAGTCCAAATGAGCAAACCCACTCATCCAAAAAGGAAAGCCATTCAAATATAATCACAATAATCATTAAAAGTCTGTAATTTTTTTTTTTTTTTTTGCCTTACTCCTTCTCAACGTTCTGACTAAAGATATCTCATTACTAGAAAATCCTTTCCATGTCGTTAAACTTTAGATTTGGTTCAATTCAAACACGACTCATGCACCATTAAGTCATTTCACTCCTTAATGAGAAGAACAAGAACTTTGCTTATCATATTACACCAAGTTTAAATGTTTTAAGGCATTTAATATGACCAGTTAGTGGGTTACTTTCTAAGCCGAGATTACAGCTGAAGGCAGTTGATATTTTAACCACATTTGAATCAGTCAGTTTAGTTTCTAAGCAACTGGAGTGTTTTGGAAAATGTTTTTTTTTCTTTTTTTTTCAGTAATAAAGTAATTGACAGATGTGTGGTGGTCAAGCTTTGGTTGCTATCGATCTCTGTGTCCCGTGTGGAGTTCACGGATCCCATATCCTCCCAACTGGCCACAGTGCTGGCCAGTGTTTTCCATCTGAATGCAAATCCTATACAAGAAATGGCAATTATTTGTATTAGCATGCTGATCACTGTGAGGGTGCAGGAACACTGAGGAGGAGGCAGAGGGGTCCTGACCTTATCAAGGACTGAGCGATAGCTTGGCATGATTAGAATATGGAATTAGGTTGTTTTTTTTCTGCGTTTTCTTAATGATGGTTATTTCTTCTTGCACTTGAAAATCAGACGATATTTAAAAATAAATAGGATTTACCCTCTGAGGACTTTGACTAGCCCCAGTAGCCTCTCAATAAGAGCTGTGGATACTGACACTTCATTTTGTTTCTGAGGTTAATATGCAGTTAGACTGCCTTGCAAAAGTAATGATATCTACTGAACTTTTTCATGAGTTACTTTACGACTGCAAACTTTTTGACAAAACAAGTAGTGGTTTGTTGTGATATGAAACACACAAAACTTGGCTGGAAAGAAGATGGAGTCAGTTGTATTTTATTTGTAAATTAATTTTATCCCTGAATGGAACTTGAACTATTTCGTTTATGGAAAATATCTTAGAGTTTATAACAGTTTTTGAATAAAGTTGAGTCCTCACTCTAACGAAGTTATTCTTCTTACACAAGTTTCACAAGATGAAAACCAACCCACGCAAACTACTCAGTTTAGTTTTAACCTAGCTTAAGGTGGGTGTCGCATAAGCTTTCCAGTCAATGTTTGAACTGTTGATGTGCATCAGCAACAGTTTAACATGAGTAAAGGAGTGACTAATGATGTTGGAAGGTCAAATGAGGGAATATCTTCCTCCAGGAGACATATATTATGATAAAAGAAGAAGATGCAGTCCCTCAGTCCCCAGGCTTTCCCATCTTTGCCCCCCAGCTGTGCCCTCAGCAGTGTGGGGATCGATCCCTGCCTGCCCGGCTCCACTCCCACACTCAGGCCTCTTCATTAGGCCCAGCCTGTGAGAGAGGAGGCTCTAATTGACAAGGGCCACTGAGAGCCAGCATACTCGTCTGGCGGTCTCTCAGAAAAGGGGTCACCAGGCATCAGCCGCTCAGACTAATCTTCCCCATTACGCCCTGCTCTACCGTGGGAGCAGGAAAAACAGCCTGCCTGCCGCTGCCGCGCATCATATATTTCAGTAGGCCTCAGTTTGTGTGAAACTGTTCACAAGCGTCGCTCTCGTTATTTGGCTAATGGTGGCACGTTAGATCATATAGAAAAACAGAACACATCGTAGCCATTTAGGGGTGCTCAGTGACAACTTCTGCTTTGAGTACGTCTAATGTTTTTTTTCCTGTTCTACAGGGCGTTTTTCCATCAGTCCAACGTTTTATTCGCCTCATATTTTGTGAAAAACAACTCTGACACAATGATTAAGAGTCTCTCTCTACCTGTTTGGTAGCTAATTACTCATTATATCAATTCACTGCTGAAGACATGGTGCACTCATTTTCATCCACAGGCCCTGTGGGGATTTATACCAATCACATGTCCAATTTCAACCTGTAATTGATGTGATTGAACATTTAATTTACGATGCAAAGCAATATGAAGCACGGCGATGATCATTCGCAGCGTGGGTAACATTTTTTGATGACCTATGAGAAATACCTGCCTCTCTTGGCGGCGTGAGAGCTCTTACTGCGACCAAGCAGGGACCGAGAGTTCTTCGGAAAAAGAAATAAAGATGGTGTGAAAAACCTTCTCGGGATATGGCCTTTGCAGTAACACAACAGTCACACGCAAACAGAGTAAAACCAGATCATGCTCTGGCTGAGCTGTAAAACCGAAGTAACATTATAGCTTGTACAGAGTTTCAGTTATAACCCTTTTTTATGTGCATGTCACCAATACCAGGTTGGATTTCCTGTTCCCTTCAACTACTTTAATTCAACAAGGTGTAGAAAACCTTCCTTGGAGAATCTGCTCCATATTGACTTGACAGCATCACACAGCTGCTGCATAACTGTCTGCTATACGTCTATGTTGCAAACCTCTTGTTCCATCCCATCCCAAAAGCGGTCAGCTCTTTTTCATGCTCAAGAAAACTAGTTTGACATTAGTTGATGTTTGAAACATGCTGCATTTTCCAGCTACAAATAGGCATCAAAGATGGGTACACTACTCAGCTCGGTTGTTGAGATTAGAAAATATATTTTCTAAACACTAATTGGAGCAGGCAACATTTTTCCAATCAGCCATTATCCCATTTTGATGAGCTTTTGTGAATTGTAGCTTCAGTTTCCTGTGCTTTGTTGACTGGGGTGGTCTTTATCTGTTGTAGTCCATTTGTTTCAAGGGTCAACATTTATTTTATGTTCAGAGTTTGCAGTTTTCATAACAGGTGGTTATTTGAGCTACTGTCACGAACATCTCAAAACAGGCTGTTCATACTCTGATTTCTTATTTTCATCTACAGGCTCTGCGTGCAGCGTGTGCCTATCCAAAGTCAACAATTTCAGTTTGTCTATTGATAACTTTTTTGGTTTCTCCCTCCAACAGGGCAGTGTACGTCTTCTAACCAACTCCATCCTCTCCTTCCCCCATATTCTGCTTCCATCCTGATCCACAGTCTTGTCATTTCTTGAACTGATTTATGAATTCAGCTGATAGTGTCATTACTGAAGCTTCCTCATTTTGTCACATTACCCCAATTTTACAGCGTCTTCACTGGTTTCTGGTCATGTACAAAATTCAATTTAAAATACTCCCTATACCTTCAAAGCCATCCATAACATTTCCCCCTGCCTATCTCTCCAATCTCATGCACATCACCATTCATTCGCAGTTCTGTCCAGTCTTCCTTTTCTATCCATCGCGCTGTTTGCTCTGTCTGCCTCAACAATATAAGGAGCAGCCTTCTCTCACTCTGCTCCCCAATCTCTGGAACGCTCTACCACCAGATATCTGCAATATTTACTCTCTTCAAGGCACTAACAAAAAAGATGTATTATTATTGTTATCATAATCATTATTTTTTTGCAGTCACTGCTCACTGGATATATATATATATATATATATATTTTTTTTTTAGGCCATTCTCTGTAAACCAGAGATGATTTTGCAAGTAAATCCCTGTAGATCAGCAGTCTGACATAGTCAAACCAGTCCGCCTGGCACCGACACCCACACCACGTTCAAAGTCACCTGTCATCTCTGTTCTGATGCTCAGTTTGAATTTTAGCCAACCATGTAAACCATGCCAGCATGCCTAAATTCACTGTGTTTCTGTCGTGTTATTGGGTGATAGAGATTCAGGTTTAATTCTTTCTCAATAACATACTATAGAAACTTTAAAATACTCTAATAGCTGGAATAAATCTCAAGACTCATGATGGTTCCATGTAACGTTTGCTGATAAGTTATCCCATGAGAGTATGTAATAACATATATTGCAATATCAGACTGTAATGATAATGACATGTATCCTTGTTTCTCATTCAGATAGATATAAAATAATTTGTCTTTAAGTGTGTTTTTCTATTTTTCATCCATTACTCCTCTGTCTTGGCACAGTTGTGACCCTATTATGTTTTCACTTTGCCTCTTCCTATCAGGAAACCTAGTCGTTGTGTCTTTTCCGTTTTATTGCAATGACACTTTATTGACTTTTATGCCTTTATTTAATTGTCATTTAATCAATCAACCCTCTCTCTGACAACACCACTGAAAAAACTCTATGACTTTAAATTTCCAAAAATTAAAAGAAGGTAAACCTGACATGGTTGTGCTGGATATGGGTCTATCACAAGCATTTTGTTAAACCAGTTGTTAATGATGTTAGTTTTGAAATACACATTTCTTTTGAGCTTGATGAAGATATAAATGTTGTTCTTGAATCTAGTTTTTTAACATTTATGAATTTTAGCTTAAATTAAACCAATATCTTTTCAAACTGTGTGTAAACATGGATGTGAACACGTTATGTCTCCTGTTTGGCTTCCTCTTGTCTTTGAGAATCACTTTTTTAAAATTTTTATTATACCCACTCTTTGCACTCTTTTTCCGTGATCCAAGTTTTTTTTCACTCTAGAAATAAATTTGAACATTTTAAACAGCATAATCACATTACAGGTTTTGGATAGAACAGCATGGAGCTTCTCCTTTGCATTTCCCAGTTAATGCTGACATCTAGTGGACAAAAATAGAATACAACTAAATCAATGAAGGACATCATGCAAATTAAATGGATAGTCCCGCAGAAAACAAGAGCGATTATAGAGAAATGAGCAGCCTATCAAACAATAGCAGACTTTGAAAAAATAAAAAAGCAGATCAAAGTTATCTAAAATAGGTACTGTATTAATGTATTTTACCTTCCTATTAAGAAAGAGTAAAGGAATGTGTTAGTATTGCAATAACCAAAACAAATAATTTTATTGGTTTATGATTGAAACTCCCATTGAAGGTTTTGAAGGCAAGGTCACAAAAAGAAATTTCATCAGTGAGATGTAGTTTCCATAGTTACAACAGCTCTGAGACAGCAACCTCACACTTATTACCCAGAGTTGTAATACTTCTCTTCATGTTATCAGCCACCCAAGTGAGATATGAGGGATTGCAGACCTGTTCAAAGCTTGATTGGTTAGCTACTGGAGAAAAGAACAGTGGTTGAGGAGGTTTACATTTTTACCATTTAGTCTTTACCTAAACCTTTTGAATTGCACTATTTTCAACAAGCCTTTTAAATATAACCTGCAACAAACATTTAATCAATGTTTGATGTTATGCTTGATGATGGAGGAAAAGACAAGCAATGTTTAAGAGCTCTAAGTCAAATCCTTCCGATGCTTCGAATACTTTATCACAACAGGGCCTGGTGGAGGATCAAGCCACACAAGCCTCAACCAGGACAAAAACAACAGCAACAATCACTGAGCACTTATCTCTTTTGCTTCAGAAGATAGAAGATAGCCATTCATTTGATTTCCAAATAAACAATGAATGGGGAGTTCTGTTTTTATAACCAGTGTTTTATAAAAAACACTTATTGTGAAGCTTTACAGCTTCATAAAACTGTGACTCCACATTTGTTTTGTTTATATTTTCCTTCTTTATTTTTTTAAATTGAAATATGTGGTTCTATTGATTAATTATTTAATAAAATAAAGTATTTTAAAAAGTATTATTGAACTGAATTTCTACCCACAAGAACAGAAAAAAATGGATGAAACAAATTGTTCTTTTCAGTTTGTAAAACTATAAGTATAAATATAACTCAAAATACGTGGTTACTATTACAGCATCTTGGGCTGCATTAAGAGTCCCAGCAAAAATTATTACTCTCAGCAATCTACAGTATTGCAATATTTTTCGGTTGGTTAGCTATTTATAAGAAATAAATGCTTCAAATCTATCGTATAAAGAAGCTGTATACATTCGTTTACTTTTTGATAATATTTCTTAAAAATAAATTAACTTTTCGATCATAGTCAGTTATCGATTGAGATGCAGACGTAAACCTGAAAGCTAGCCTGTTGTCTAACGAGAGATGTAGGTCTCTGGTTTAAAAGTGCTGAGTAAGTCATCATCTCAACATACAATCTTTGGTTACGCCTTACGCCTCTACGTCAGATCTATGTTTTTAGGGAGGGAAGGAGGGAGAACGGCCCGTGGTGTGTACCGCTCTCAGCGGAGGGGTGTAACTTGCTTAACGTCTGTCAGTTCCTACAGTTCATCACTCATGGTAAGTGTTTCCTATTTCTTTTGCTGAGTGTTTCTGTTTATTTTAGGAGGCTCCTCTTACCGCCAGTTTGTGCGTGTTTGTGATGCCTGTTGAGCCTCTGACTGTCAGAGTATCGCTGTTGATAATTTACCGTGTTAGCAGCTCTGTGCGATGACACTAACGGGACTGTCAACCTGAGTCCTCTAAACTGAATGGTAGAAACTGCTGTCGAAAACGCACTTGACTTGAACTGAACTGATATTTTAACGGATTTGGTCACTTTTATTTTCCTGAATGTTTCCACTAAACACACCAAGTACCGTCTTCTATAATTTTATTTATATAGAACAAAAAGTACTTTTCCGTTACTCAACCGTGAATTTTTGGACTTATCTTTCGTAACGGTCTTGTCCTGTCATAACAGTACCCGTATTTATAGTTATAGAGAAATTATTTCTTTCTGTCTCCCTCTCTCTCTCTCCTTCTCCCTCTTTATATATATATAAAGAGGGAAAACTACATTTTCTGTGTAGTTTTGTAAGGTATTATATAAAAAGACAGATTCTATTTTTTATATATTTATATTCCTAGGCTGCTAAGAAATTTATCATAAAACGAGTTATTCAAGCTATTGTGAAGCAACTAGATTTAAAAATTCCTTCCACGGGTTAAAGCAGGATAATTCTAGAATCCAATGAACCTGCAGCCCATTGTATCTGAAAGCTGTTTCTTTTCTTTTTTTCCTTTAGCTTTTCATTGTCATTGTCAAAGGAAAACAGATATGCATGCTAAAAACAGGGAAGCAGTCAGGAAGACAGATGTCGAGGATTACAGAGTTCATCTCCCCTTTTTCTCATGCTGGTGGTTGAGGGCAGATTCACCAAATGTGGAAGCTTCTCACCTCCTCTGCAATGACTGAAATCTACTCCTGCTGTATTAGATTGGACTGAAGGTTGGTTTTCACCCTCTCACTCCACGCATACATTCTGATAACTGTTTCCATCTGTGCAGAGATGTAGTGGCCTGGAAGAGTCTAACATGACATGATGCATCCTCGTATCTGTTTGGCTGTTTCTGCTAAGTGGCTGAGAGCTTGGCTGCCCCTTCAGGGCACTGCTAACACAGCACAGCTATTCACGTCTCACTCGGATGGTCAGACCACCGTGATGACGCTGCCCCTCCCCGCCTCCTCCTGTTCCTGCTGCGCTCACATTGCTCCATCCCTTCTTGGGCCTAGACTCAGAATTAAGGGTCTTTGTAGGAGCGTAATGTGTTGTGCATCTTTGTGTTGATGGTAGTGAGCATGACGCATACAAGATTGAACTCTGCGGCTTCTAAAGATGGGAGTTGCTTCACCCTCTGTTATGTGCTCAGCTTATTAAAACACTTTAATACTAGTGGTGATGAATCCTGAAGACACGCAGGCTAAGGAGACAGGACTGCAGTGTAATTTGGCCTCCAGAAGTGTTGGTTAGCTCCGTAAGAACAGCCACAGTGTGTTTCTCAGAATGATGCTGACACTGGATCAGAATAATCACATGAAATTAGCAGTAGGCATATCAGTCATGTAACGGCTTTGCTATTACTGTTATTCATTGACAAAACGTATTAATCTCTTTGAATCTTTTATGGAAATGGGGGTCGGAGGGTGAAACTAGTTTTTCAATAGGATTTTCATATGCTGTTGAAACAGTTTAAGATTAAAAACTTACAACTTGGTGTAGGCTGGAATAAAATTCTCATATTTCTTGTTTTGATTTCGATGCATGTAAAAAAATATATACTGAATATATTATTTATATTTTCATTGACATTGTGCATCCCTATCACAGATTTTAAGTTATTTTTTTGTTCATTCACTAACTGAATAATCACCTAATGGTTGGTGGTCTATTTAACACATGCTGATGCTTGAAAAGATTAATGCAATAATATTACATGTACCATTTAGAAAATTGCGATGAGGTGCTTATTCTCATTATGGTTCATAAAATTATTACCTGTGACTTTGTTTCATAAGACTTTGAAAACCTTTTTGTCATGAAAATATGAAACTATTTGTACTTGTGAAGATTGATTTTAATATTACTGATGAGATCATTGTAGTTTAGGTGATCTTGTTTCCCAGACAGATGGTCAGCAGAAGGGTTGCTGTTGATGTCCTACATTCTTGACTTTCTGTTAAAACACCTGTTTGTTTCAGAGCAAACGTGTCATTTATTTGTAATTTTTCTGCACATTTGAGGTTAAAGTTGAATATTTTTTTTTTATTTGACAAAGTGCTGCTGACTTTAATTTTGTCCTGACATGTAAAACCTCTTGACCTAGAAGAGGATGTACTTTTCAGAAACACATAATTACAAAAAAAGTTAGTATCCCTTATTTTAGTAGCTCTACATCAGGGGTGTCCAAAGTTCGGCCTCGGGGGGCCTTTTGGGGGCCTTTTGTGGGCCTTGACCTCAATGCCAGAATAGTTTGCACAGGGACAGGCGGTGGATAAATGTTTGGATGTAATTTTCACTGATAAGATTTTGGATTTCAGTGGAAAGATTAATAATTTAAATATTGTCCTTCCCTGAGTACTTTCATCTTGGCATTTCTTAACCCAATTGAGAAAAGGTTGGATGTCTCTGCTTTAACAGTTAGTCATAGTGAAAGGAAGCAATCATTTTCTGTTTCCTCATTAGCCACCCATATTACTGAGAATATGCTTTAACTCGTGTCTTTTCACTGTTGCTTCTTTTCCTTGTGGTTTGTAAGAATTTATTTCTACACAGCTGTCATTATTTCGCACCACATTTTAATTAGATTTGGACTGTAAATGGAGCACTGCAACGCTTTGATTAATTTTATTCTGGTCATTCTGGTGTTGATTTGCTGCTGTACTTGAGGTAAATGTTCTGTTTCATGACCCAGTTTCAGTCAAGCTTCAGCTTTTGCTCAGATGGTCTTAAGTTTGACTGTAAAGTACCTCGGCATACAGAGAAGTTTATTGTCAAAGCAGTGACTGTAAGGTCAACTTTGGTCATGCTGTTTTTGATTGACAATATGTTCTTGTGACAACCAATACAAGCAAACTAAACTATTTTCCAGTGTTCTCAGGAGTATATGTCTCAAAAAATGTCCCCCCCAAGATTAGGCTATCATCAAGACATTATAACTTCTTTTCTCGACCATTGCTGAGATATTTATTCCTATTGAGATTGTTACTGCTCTTGAATATTTACTGAAGAACTTTTAAACCTAAAGGACGAGTTGTAAGTGATACATCCAAATTGACAATACAAAGGGCCTTTTTTCACACTTGGAATATTTGTATTTATTATTTTTTATGTAAAGTTCTTATAGTAGAGTTGGACAACATGTCTAAAAAAAAATCTGCCATATTTGTTTATGTCCTAAACAAATATGGCTGTACGGGCACTTACTTTTTTCCATGTTCGTTTCTGGCGGGTTTTTGTCCCCATTATAACTTACTCCCACACTTCCAGATAGAAGGTGAAATTCCTTCATAAAGGCTGTGGTTTCTCGTGGCAACAAGCTGCCGGCCTCCCTCCCAACAGAAAACAGGCAAAGGCAGCTCAGCACCACAAGAGTTTACACTTGAAAGAGTGGCTGAGTATCTGGTAATCAGTGTTAAATGTAAGAGTCATAATATTACATTTTGCAAAACAATGATGAAACTGACATAAGCTTCAAAGCAAAACTTAATCTTCTCTTTAAAAAAATCTTGCTGGTTTCACTGAGCCAGTGCTATGGCTCAGCTTCCTTACGAAAGATAATATTGAGTACTACTTAAATTGTTCCATAATTTTTGAACATCTTCTCATTCAAACACAAAGGTGCTGCACTAATCCATCCACTGAAGTAATTTTGTAACTTGAGACTTTGTCATTTTTGTAATTTTGCATTGTTTTTGGTTAAGTGGCACCAATATATTTGAGAAGATGCATATTGCTGGACAAAAGTATTTCAGTCTCAACATCCCTAAAACTATTGGTGTTTGTTAAATTTTGTTTATCAAAAAGCTTTCAATAAAATCATGCTGGAGATAGGCACCAGCACCTCTCACTGCCCTGCAAGGATAATTGTGTTAGATGATGGATGGATGGATGGATGTCTAGATAGATAGATGGATATCACGGAACTATTAATTTATTCATTTTTAACATGTTCAATCACTTGGTCAGTTTTACCACCTGACACTTTAGAGACTTAAGTGATTATACGCAAACTATTAAAATTTTGTACATCACTTGAAGTAATTAAATTGTTTAAAATAAGAATTAATCCACTTGGACGCAAACATTTGCATCCCATATCGAAGACCCAAATGCAAATGGTTTCAGGTCGACTCTATAAAGTTCTTCTCACCTGCTGGAAGCATAACGAGCTTCAAAGAGTCAAATGTTTCCCGGCCTGATGAGCTGACAGGTATACTCCATCTGTTGTGCCATTGTTCATAACATTGGTCGCTCTCCCCGTTGTCCATAGTGGCTGCGTGCTTTTAATACTGTTGGTGGTTTGAGATTTCAGCTCATGTGTAGGTGGTTTCCAGTCTGTTGACGGCTAACTATGCTCTCCCAGACCTGTTGGAATATGAGCTGGATCACTTCTGCTAAACACTCATCAGTTCACTAAGTGAGGCACTACTGAAAGCCTAGCGTGTTTTACGTAATCTGTTTATCACTGAAAAACCAAACATGCTAGTAGGTGATAAAACAAGCCCTTCAGGAGTTGGACAAATTTAGTTTGTGTTATTGTTGTAGCTGGACTGGTGTCAATTCCTTGAAGGTTCTGAATTATTCATTAGAGCACCTGGTGTGGTGTTGCAGACAAACACAGAGGTGTTCTATAAACAAGACCTCTCCTGCAAATGCAAACCTTTTCCAAGAATATGTTAAACCTGCAATCTGACCATTACTCATTCCCAGGCTTCAGTTCTGACCTGTCTAGATTTATTCAATATGCTGCACTGTTACACACCCACATCTCGGTGCATCAGATGATATTTTCAGCCATTTACAACTGCAGCAGATCAATATGAATAGTTCCCACTGCTCACAGTATGTGCCAGGTCTCATGGTTAGAAATGACTCATGTTTGCATCACACCTATTGTTGGCTTAGCATTTATGAATGCTGATAGTGCATGAGTGCTAGTAAGGTGTTTTTTTTGTTTTGTTTTTTTTTGGTATTTATGTTTTGGATATTTTTTCACCAAACATAAAACCCACAATAGATTTCAAGGTGAAAAACCCACTACAGGGCTGCACAGTGGCGCAGTTGGTAGAGCTGTTGCCGTGCAGCAAGAAGGTTCTGGGTTCGATTCCCGGCCCCGGTCTTTCTGCATGGAGTTTGCATGTTCTCCCTGTGCATGCGTGGGTTTTCTCCAGGTACTCCGGTTTCCTCCCACAGTCCAAAAAACATGACTGTTAGGTTAATTGGTCTGTCTAAAATTGCCCCTAGGTGTGAGTGTGTGTGTGCGCATGGTTGTGTGTCTCTGTGTTGCCCTGCGACAGACTGGCGACCTGTCCAGGGTGTACCCAGCCTCTCGCCTGGAACGTTAGCTGGAGATAGGCACCAGCACCCCTCCCGACCCCACTGAGGGACAAGGGTGTTCAGAAAATGGATGGATGGATGGAAAACCCACTACACTTTTTGTGTAACACCCTGCAATCAAATGTAAGTGCATTTTACAAGATTAAAAACAGACACCCTCCAAATGTTTTTGCCCTTCATTAAAACATAAATGCTGAAGAATGAAAAGTTAAATTATTTAATTAGACCAACAAATGTATACGAATAAATAAAATCAAAATATTTAAGAAATATGAAACGACAACAAAGGACAACCAGTCGTAAAACACAAAGGTTTTGGCATTAAATTTCTAGTTAGACTACTTGGCTGCTTCAGCTTGGTACATGTGCAAGCGTGTTTTCTGAACTTTTCTTTGACGTCGTCAACACTTGTTGAAGGAGATCATTGCTCATTCACTTGTTTATCTTGTTCCTCGAAGGATTGGCACCACCTTAGCATCAAGGTGCCAAAACTCCCTCTGGGTTTTATCAGACAATGGGCAAAATTGTGCCTAACATTTAGCGCAAACTACCTGCTGCACGCCTCCTCACTTTGACTGGGTGGCCGGGTTAAACCCGATACAGCCAGGCGAAAAATGCCGCGGACCTTTCGATGGCTTTGATTCAAGTGGCGTCTTTCACTTCCTTTGTAACGTCTCTGTCTCCGTTGTCTCGTTTACTCTGCATCACCATTTGACACAAAGAGCTGTGTCTCTTATCACAGTGTGTGCAGCGTGCTGAAGTCATCTCCTTCACTGTCACAGCTGGCACAACTGTGCCATTATCTGCCTCTGAGCCCCACATACACACACGTTAATACAATAACGATTGTTCCTGTTTCCTGGCTGTGCTGTTGTTCTGCAGCTGCTGAATGAGATATGCTGCAGTTTCCACTGGTCATAGATGTCACTCACCAAAACACTTGCATATATAAAGCACACATACACCCTCTATGTAATTATGTTGCAGTTTTTTTTTTTGTAGTCGTTGTTTTCTGGGTTTTGACACAAACACGCACTGCACTGACACCCAAACAGCTGACCGAACTCTCTGGCCTCATTCTGCTCTTATTGATGTGTGTCTGTCAGTGAAAGAGGCGCAGGACAAAGAGCAGCGATGGGTCTGTGTGGGGCTCACAGGAAACAAAGAGAGGTCTATTCCATGCCAGCTTGCAGACTCTTCTGGAAACACTGCTCTGGCTTGTTTAGGCTGCATCCATATTTTCAGCTAAGCAGCTGTATATTCAGCAAATACCAACAGCATATTTTCTAACGGGTCGCAGAAACCAGGCCACTCTGACCTCTGTGTTGTGTCATTCATTCCTAGTTAGCTTTGTTCCTCAGCAAGAGATTAATTTAAGAGAACTGACTAGAAAAGACCATGTGGCTTGTCATGCTGCTGTGATAATAACCTATTGAGATGAGGTTCGAAAATTTCTAAAATAATTTCAAAAGATGTTTCATATCAGTTTATATAGATAGTTATTGATTTGATTTTTTTGTCTTATATCCAAAACACTGCCAGACTGGTGATGTGACCTTTCCTCTTTTATCCACAATTTCCTCTTTAGCTGTTGCAATTATTTTGTCTTTCTTGTACATTTTTGTCAGCACACAGTTAAGATAGCAACTCCAGATTGGCCTGTGGTCATTTGCTGTTGGCCATTGACAGTGTTGTGATTTTTTTAATTTTTTTTTTTAGAAACATGCTGATATTCATAGAATGTCAATCCTGCCTCTGTTTGTTAGGAACTGTTCTTGGTTCCTTGCATTTAAAAAATGTACAGCATTCTCGATGTTTTGTGCTTTTTGATATCAAAATCCCGATTCAGATTCAGACCAGGAGTTGATGTGACATTGCCAGCTGTGCTTTCCTTATTAATCAGTTCCAGGCTATAAGAATGTCATGAGGTGACACCGTTTGGTCTAGAAAAGGACATTTGTCACGCAAGACCCATCTAGTGTTCTTTCAGTTGCGTCATCAATTTGTCAAAGTGGATCACCGAGACTTTCTTAAACTGAACAAATGTTTATACATGTAAACCAAGTATGACAATGAAGCTAGTGTCCTCTAAAAGCTCCTGAAAGCGGATTTAGTTTGGACATAAAACCGTGGGCAATCAAGAAACATCCAATCCACACAGGGATCAGCCTCGGGATGAGGGAGGGGGATTTACTACAATAGCAGGAGTGTTGGGTCCTGCTGTCGGGACAGAACATCAGGTTCAGCTTCAGCTGTGCGACAGGATTAACTTAGGTTTATCACTTGACTCATCAACTCTGAGACGACAGTGAGTGTTGAATCAGAATGAAACACACTTGTCTGTCACTTTCCCAGCCAGTGGGTTGCAAATCTATGCTCTGGTCTGTGACTAAGATAGTCAGTGCAATATTATTCTGCAGGTGAATGAATTGCTGGTTTAAATTCCGTGATGTAATCCACCATTCATTACATCACGGATAAAGTTCATAATGTTTTGTTCATTATGAAAGTTTAACAGAAAATTTGACAAACTACAGTTTTGAGCTTATTGAGGCAGAACATAAAGACACTCACTTCTAGCCATTGGTAGTTACATAATACAGCAGATTCCATTAAAATCAATGTCAGGATAGAATGTGTTTATTTAAATATAAATGATTTGATGTCACTTTGTCATAATCTGTCAAACATTTGTCTCAATGTAAAATTATTCTTCCCATAAAATCGTTTTGTTATGACAGATTTAAAGAATTAAGGAGGTTCTGTGTATTTCTCAGATCAAAATGTATTTAGTCTCAAACAAATTATACCTAAATTGAGAAAAGCTAGCAGGAACTGGTAGCTAGCATAACCAAAGTTAATTTTACAACTGAGCCTTTTTACAACTTTTGTAGCTGATTTTTCAAACACTATTTATTATTTTAAAATATGGACACTAATTCTTCACACTAATCTTCTACAGCCAGCCAACGGCAGAAGTTTTAAAATAGGTTTTACGTTTAAACCAAGATTTGTTGTTCTCTGTCTGAATTGTACTTTTTTGTATCTATTCCAAGTACGTTGACAAATTCTGAAGTACGGTGTATTGTTATTATTATTATTATTATTATTATTATTATTAGTTTCTGAAGTTACAAAATTAGATTTACAAGCTGCTTAGTCATGACTCCTGTGAGGGAGACATTTAGAGTTGCTGCTGACATTTTAAAAGTTTTCCCCTATGTTTTTTTTTTTCCCCATCTTTTTTATTTTTTATTCTCGTCTCTCTCAGGCACCCAGGAAGAGTGAAAAATAAAAGGATGACAGCTGGGCTGATGGTAGGTGGGTTTTTCTCAGTTTTTTCCCTTTTCTGCTCCTTTTCCCTGCAATCCTTTTCAGGCTGTCTTCACTTCCTCAGTTTATGTTCATAGTTAGGAAGATAAGATATTTAGCATTTGATGCTGTAGCATCATTTGATTTGCTACATAGAACAGGAACACATTTCATCTTCAAGCCTTGCAGATTAGTCTTATTTCAAATGTATGTTGTCTGTTTATATTTTTAGCTGTTTCTTTCTAATAAAACATTTCATACTGCTTTACTTACTTTACGTTTTCCAGTTCCCTATTTAAATCCAGCATTTTTAAAAGCATTTCACTGTTTAATTCTCAAGTATTAAAGTTGTTTGTATTAAATTGATTCCCCTTGAGTTGAGGGGAAATTAATGACAATTAATCAAGGAAACATTTGAGCCTCTGATTAACTTTGTCCTTTTTTGTGTGTTAGACCAAGGCTGCTTGTTCCTGAGTCAAAGATGCTTGCTCCCAATTTGGATTCATCCCTCTGAAGGCGCTTGACCTGATCCCATCCTCCATCACAGTCCCGCCTCTTCTTCTACTGTCTTGCCATCCTATATTCTCCCTTCTCTGTCATTGTCCCTCAGCATGTCTCACAGATAGAGAGCGAGGCGAGAACAGACTGTCGAATTAGGCAATATATCCTTGCTATTTATTTGGTTTCCAGCAGGGCTATATGCAGCAGGTGGAAAACAGTCAAAGTGACCCAGAAAAGATGGGCCCCAGTTCAAATCCTGCAGCTAGTGGAGGGACGGAGGGTTCACAGGGCCCAGGGTTGAGGAGGGCCTCATCTCTGTCTGCACACCCTTCTTTGAGTAAGATGAGCCAAAACGCCAAGGAAAGCATGGGGGTTCTTGGTCAGGGTTTGAAGCAACTGTTCCAACATCAGCGTAAACGCCTCTCCCTCTCTCGCTCCACCATCCCTTCGTCATCCTCCTCCTCATCCTCCTCGGTGGTGTCAGCAGGCGGCGCCACCCCCTCTGCTCCTCAGGACATTTTGGGGTCCTGCACTTCTGACTCTGATCGCCTGTCTGCTCCTGTGATTTCTTCTGCAGCTGGACAGGGCTCAGGCGCTGCAGGCATGATTAGGCGTGGGACCAGCCTGCAGGCGCGACGCAGCAAGGGGTCCGGGTCCGGGAGCGGAGACCGAGACCCCCTTCTGAGAAGTAGCCCTCAGCCTCCGCAGCGACGGAACACCCACGACCCACAGCAGCATGTTAGTCGCCCACGCTCCTCCTCCACCACCGACACCACGCCCAGCAGCCCTGCACCTGCGCACGGCGTCGGGGACGTGGTGCTGTCGTCTGGGTACCAGTCTACTGAGGAAACGGACAGAGTAAGTGACAGGAGCCATTAATCACCGCTTCAGTCGCGGGTGATCAATGTGTCCTCTATTTGCTTTCACAAGTGTCAAGCTTTGTTTGTCAGTGAATCGTCAATCAAAAGTATGTGGTGCTATTCCATTGGATCTCATTTTAAAACTCTGCGTTTGAGTTCAGGCAAGTGTGTCGTACATTTGGAACAGACCCATCGCAGCATGACGGGGTGAAAGTCTGTGGTTCTTACTCTTTTGTTCTCTCTGGTTAGCAAAAGAACCTAACTGTTACATCAAACTTGAGCCGGAAATTTGTAGAAACTCTGAGAAGTTAATGTAAACAGTCAAAGTACAGAGACTTTGTTGTGTACATGGATACACTTTAAGATTTATTAGAGACCAGCTTTTCCTGTATTTCAACGGTGGCCAGGCCTACATATTATAATAGTTATATTTATTGTGTCTGAAATCAAGAAATGTGTGTTTTTAAAAAAAAAAAAAAACATCCAGGAAAGGAAAAAGAACGAGCAACCAAGAACGTAGCCGAAAATTGTCGTAGAGTGATGATGTCCTATGTGGAGCACCACATTTTTTAATGAAAAGTAGAGATGGTAAAATCTTCAGCTTGAATTTAAGTTCATGAAATAAAAATTCATATTGTGATTTATCCAGTGAAGAGGCGGAAGTCAGGAAATGTGCTATCTGAGAAAATTAGCTTGAACTGATACAACATGCTGGAATTGTTTCAAGGCCAGTCTGCCTGTAATTCACCACAGTAGCAACTGACCACTTGCTACAAAAACTGTCATGACAAACACTAGAATTCTGCAAGTTTTATGGTGAGACGTTATTCATTTTTCTCCTTTCTGATTAGCATTGTTGCTATAATGCCACAGACATCACACCTGTCCTTGCACTCAATGTCTTTGCAGCAAAAGTACGCGCTCCATTCAGTAAACATTCACAAATTCATTTGACATATTCCAGCTAAAAAGGTGTTTTTTCTCAAGAAAACAATTCGTTTTCCCTGTAAACTCCTACACTAAAGCCGTGGGATTCATTATGTAACACAATGTCCATATGTAGCGATCTGGCTCTCATTCTGTTCTTCCCACGTCACCTGAATCAGAACTTTTCTATAACTATATATAGCTTTGTGTGCTTTTAAGTGGCAACAATTTTTCAAGCTGTTTTTCGGTCTATTTTGAGAACTACAATCAAATCCCTCTGCAGTTTGTCTCAGTAGAGATGGATGACGAATCAATACTTCTTTGGCAAAACGCACGTACAGTTTGAGATTGGTAAGCAAGTAGATGTGGTCTCCCTCTTTTGCTTTGTTCATGTTTTATGAAACCATAATCAACCTTCTCTTTAGTTTATGTCTCGGGTCTAGAAACAGGCAGGTGAGAAACCATTGTTGAAATGTGATTCAAGGCTGCACAAGAGAAGGTCCATAAAAATGGTTGAAATATATATTCAGGGTTTCAGCTGCTGTTGTTTAATACAACATATATTGATACAAAATAGTCATAGAAACCTGATTATCCCATATGCAGTCTCTCTTTAGGGTTTAATTCACATTTATTTGAATATTGTTTGATTGTATTTTATGGTATCATATTGCATTTTATTATTATTATTAATTTTTTTAAATTATTTTTAACAGCCTTTTTCTAATATGTATAATATTTATAAGTTTCTTCACAATATTTGTCCACTCAGGATTTAAATAAAGTAGCTCTGGATTTTCATTAATAAACAAGTCCTTTGATGTCTTAAAACATAATGCATTCTCTAATCTCTGTTGTGTTTGATAAAGTAATTATAGAGTGATGAAAGTTCCACATACAGAATGTTTAAAAAAAAAAAAAAATTAGGTAGGACATCTTTGTGTGCCAAATAAGCATTATTAAAGTAGGAATCTGTACTTTGGACAGTGTAACCATTGGCCAGGTCCTGCTGGAGAATGAAATCATCATCTGCTTCTCAGCAGAGAAGTGGTCTGAAGTGTCCCGACAGACAACTGCATTGACTTAATTCTGATTCTGTGCTTCTCCACTCCTACTTCTGACTCTGGAACCTTGATTTCCAAATGAAGTGTGATCGGACTGAGTGTGGTCCTTTTTCTCCCTTGGTTGAGTAAGATGCTTCTGACTTTGTTCCTGGCTCAGAGGTGGTTAACACAAGGAACCATGTTTTGGATGCATTTATGAATGTCCCCCAAACTCTTGAATGAGCTTTACTTGATCCTCTTGATCCTCTGTTTTCCTTCCACTCAATTTTGCTTTAATCTGATTGGATATAGCATTCTGATTGTTTGTTGGAGATGCTATCTGCTGTAAAACTGTCTTTCCATGATTGTATAGGCCATAACATTTCAGTGTTATAAATAATTTATTTAATATTCAAATAAGTTACACTTTTTAAACTGAATTATTAAAAATAATCAACATTTCAATTAATGTAACATTTTTTTAAACACGCACCTGTACAGATGATAGTAGTTAGGCCTTTGTGCCACCAGAGGTCGCTGTCAGATCTACTAACCAGCTCTGAAGAGTAACATGGAGCTGCTATTTGCACTATGAGCTCATCGTGGGTTATTAAAATGACCTTACTTTATTAGAATAAAATGATTTCCTTTTAATCCAGTTGTGTCTGGCAAATCTCAGTCATCTGCAGAGGTGCTTACATTCAGTAACGGCTTTAATGTAGACACTATCTTTAATAAAGTTCCTGTCCTGTGTGAGTGACCTCACCCTAACAGAGAGCAGACATGCGAGCGTTCTTAGTCTTTAGAGGATCGTGGACCTCATGAGGTCTGGTGGAGGAGATCGGAACCCACTCGCTCATTTCCAGCTCACAGCTCTGCATTAGCATAGCAACGTAGCAATGTCATCAGGGCAATCCAAGCTGTCGCTGTGGCTACCCTTAAAATTGCAACATGATGTATACCCTACTTTTAGTTACCATAGTAACAGCGTAGTTGACCTTGGCATCCTGGTGTTTGTGGGGCTTGAAGGTTCAAGGCTCCTTTTAAAAAAAAAAAAAAAAAAGAAGTTTATCAGGAATATTCAGCAAGTGATCGATTTCTTTCTTTTCTTCTTTGCTTCCTCTCCTTAATTTCCTCCCACTGTGCTTCCTTTGACCCTCTGGTTTCCCCTTCACTGTCCCCCCGCCCCCCTTCCCTCAATCCCTGGAGAGAGCTATTACAAGCAGTCAGCTGGTTCCTCCTCCTTTGCCATCTCCCCCTCCTCCCTTTCATTCCCTCTACCAGCACCTCCTCCACCTCATCCTTCTCACCACCCCACCCTTCGGCACATTGACAGGAAGCAGGAGGCAACCTTACCTCGTCCTAGATGAGTGAGAGCTGAGCTGTAGCTGTGTGTGTGTGTGTGTGTCTGAGGGTATCGTCAGCCTCCGTCTTCAGAGAAGAATGTGGACGGGTGTTTGCATGCGTGAATGTAAAGTCTCATTTTCGTCCGTGTTTATGGAAAATCATTTGTGCATTGATGGCCATGTGATTGTGAGTGAGTGAGTGAGTGAGTGAGTGAGTGATTGAGTGAGTGAGTATGACACACCTCACTTTACTATGAATACAAGTGTGGAGGAAACACAGTAAATGTGTTTGTCTTTAGCCACTTCATCTTTTTTTTCTCTCCCCAGTTTCCTCTCCTCTCTGCTCACTTGTGTTTGCATAGTGAAGGGGTGCAGTGTGAACCCGTGGCTATTTAGAGAGGATGGTAGCATGTGTGTTTGTAGCACGTGTGTGTGAATGGGGAGTGTGTTATTGGAGGCAGTGTGTGCTTTGGAGGGCTGTTAGCAGAGGGGAGTAGAACGGGGATTCCAGCTGTGGGTCTGTCAGTCAGTCAGAGAGAGGATGGTGCAGCGTTTCAGTCTTCGTAGACAATACTCCAAGGTAAGCTTTCCACGCAAATGTGTGCTCATATCTCCATCCACTAATGCTTCCTTTTTTATTTATTTATTTATTTTTTTTATTTTGCAATGAAATCCAGGTAACATCCTTTTAAATCTTTTTTTCTTCTTTTCACCACCTGTCATGAAACTTCTTAACAGTATGCTCCTTGCTAAGGTTTTAACTTGATTTAAAAACTAGCCACATCTATGTTAAAAGATGGAAATCGTCCTGCACCCGTATTTCACAAGAAGCATCAGTTGCACTCTTCTGACATTTCTGGATAAAATGGAAGCTTTGTTTTGTGTGTTTTAATTTTTTTTTTTTTTTCCACTTCTGGATGGCGTGTTGCATGCGCTAACTGAGTGGTCCATCTTCTGAGTTTATTCAGGCTCTTATAAACATTAACTCGCACTAATGCTGCAAGCGTGCCCGTCTTTGTAATCGATCCAAGGTCTCTCCAAGGGATGGGCTTTAACTATACACATATATGTGTGATTATTTTTGATTAGAGAGCATTTATGACTCTGTCTTGATAGCAGGCTGTTAATGTGTGTTTTACGATTGTCCCCTGGTGGTGATGTGGATAAAGAGAGTGGATAGGTTGTGTTAAGTACCAATAACATTATTTTCGAGAGCCCGGTGTTCTGGTTCTTGAACTCAGTCTGTTATTTATAACAACTAGGTTTTGCTCTGATTATTTAGTTGACTAGCCACACCCTCCCGACCTATTTTAATACATATGCAGTAGTTCTGGTAACACCACATACTTCTGAATTTGCTTTTAGATAGTAAAAACTAATCTGATCTACTGGCAGAATTACTAAGCCAAGTAAAAGAGCAATTAATAGTAAATCCAATAAGGAAGAGATGGGAGTGCTCTGGTTTATGAGGGGTGTCTTAAAATTGGATTTTTCTGTAGCTACAAAAAATTCCAATTAGTCCACTTTAGCAATAACCAAGAGCAGCCTCATAGACACGGAATACAGTTCCTTACAAATGTATTTATACCCTTTTGATGTGTTTCACATTTTTCTCATGTTATAGCCACCAGTGAACCGGTTTGGATTTTATTTGACAGACCCATAACAGAGTTCTAGCTAGTAGTTGAAAGGATACAAGGTGTTTCTTTGTTGCGAGTAGAAATGAGGGACATGTGTCAGGTGTTTATATTTAGTCCACGCTCCACTGCATAATGCTTCCACCACCATGGTTCACTGCGAGGATGGTGTGTTAGTTTTACACGGAGGCCGAAAAGTTTTGTTCGGGTCTGATCTCACCAGGCCATCTTCTTCTACGTCTTTTGTTTGTGCCAATATGACTTCTTTCATCAATTACTTTATTTTCTTGCTATTCTTGTACTTTGTTTATGGTTGTAGCGTGATAAATTGTGGAAAAGTTCCAAGGGGTACAAATACTTTTGGAAAATGATATAAATTAGAGCTGTAATGAAAACAAACTGTAAATGTTAATGAATCGGTGATGTACCACATGCCTGGTTTCTTTCTTGTCTACAACATGGGTCATATAAGCATAAACTAGATTGTGTGCTCAGTGTAAATTATGTTGCCTTCTTCATCTTGCTAGACTTTATCTAGTTATATAAAAAAGAAGCTTAATTGTACATGAGTTCTGTATTAAAACATGTCATTACTTGTTATTTAGGGGAACAGAATCTGATAGTTGAGAGAGAAACACATCAGTGGAAACCTTTACAGCTTTTTAATCATCCAGCTGTCACATTTATTTATTTGCTGCTCCTGCTAATATGGAAAACACATTTTCTTTTACATCTTTTGGTCAAGTCTAATGAGCTGTAGCATGATTAGTTAGAGGTTTCATGTTTTTGGTTTCCTCCAGTAAGTTGAGCACAAAGTGGTTTACTGGTCACATTAATTATGTCTTCTTCTGCCTTTCTAAATAAGTCTACATGTTAGAAAAATCTGCATTTGTTTTAAGTGCTTTCTCATGCAAATGTTGAAGATCTGGTTTTTACTTCCTGCACCAGCTGTCATATCAATTACACATTTTAAGACTTGTGGCTAAATTTGCAGGTAAATGATGCCACACTTGACAGTGATGCCTAAGTTGGTATTCTCCATAAATTTTCAGCACAGTAGCACACAAATAATATTAATTTACAACATAAATACCAAAATAAAGTCTATTAAGGTACAAGACTTTAAACTGATAAAGGGGTTTTTCTAATTGGGATGTTGTAAGAGGAGTTTAAGCAGTAAAAAGGAAGAAAAAGCTCTGTTGGGATATGAGCTAAAAAACTAAAGCCAAGCCTTGAGGCTGCACCTTTTACGTTAATAAAAATATTTTTCTGGCTGAAAAACTTCAACCCCGTTTGTCTTTGGTAATCATAGTGTTCTTCGGGTCTGTCTGCAACTTGTTTTTTTTTTCCAAAAACGTGTAGGTGGGGGAATTATTGGAAAAGAAGGGGGTTGGTAGGTGACCTCTTTTCTTTGCCTCAAGTCAAATTTTCTCAACCCACCTGTCTTCCTGCTCATCCTTTGTCTCCTTTTTGGTTACATGTGCACATGATGTGACATTGCTTTAAATTATCCATGCAGACTAAAACAACGCACAATTCCTTTTGTTGTTGTTAATCCAAAAATGAAAACGTAAAAATAAAAAAGAATCAACAATTTTAGATATGAAATTTTAACCTTTACTTAATGGCTATATAAATCAAATTATCCCGGTATTCCCATTTTATGCTTTAATGACCACAGATCTGAATCTGTATATGGAATTAAGATTCAAACTTGGCAAATGTTAAGTGGATCTGATGTCAGATGAAGGGAGAAAAAAAGTACTTGAGACCCAACATGCTTTTCTTTTCCATTTAAAGCCTCTGACCTAGCAAAGCTGTCTTTTGATAGCGCTTTCATTAATTAGAGATTAGTTCTTTATTTAGCAAAATCTGTCTCTGGGTTCTGTTTGTTTCTTTGTTACTGAATGAAGCCTGATTTGTAGGACATCTTTGCCTTTTGTGCACCATTTTATGCTCTGATTAATGTTTTTTCACTCACAACAGCATAACAATAAAAGTATTTATAGTCTAAAATTTACATAGAATAAAATGGCTTTTCCTTTAAAGTTTTGGAAAAACCAAGCTGATGATGTCATTCTTGTAAAGCACTAAGTTGCAGCAATTCTTTCAGGTACAATTTGCCCAAACTACTAGCAAACTATTGTATGAATCTTAACAAAAGCACTTGCTTTTCATGAAGTAAAACGTAATTTTATCTGCTGACTGAAGAAAATAAAAATCTTGCCATTTTAAAAAGAAGTTTTTCTCTCATCCTCCTGGCATTTAACAAACAAAAATAATTTTGGTAATCTTAAATGACCTTAAGCAGAAAACATTTGGTCTGATTTAATGATGTACTAATATGGGAAAAAATAATAAACTTGTTTCTTAATCCTGTTGAGAAGGTTTCCATCTGGATGACTTTGCTGCAGTGCTAGGCTAATGCTGCTGTAGTTATTCTGTTTTGATATGACTTACCGGTCATCCTGCTAATATATTTTAATGTGGTTCTAGATAATTGTAAGCAGACATACATCTGTTTTTCTGCTTCATAAATCACTTTGCTTTTATTGTCGTCACAATCAACAAATTGCTTCAGCTGCACTCAGCACAGCCATCCCTCAAGAGGCCGTAGTAGATCACATACTTGGACATTTACTGTTACTTGTAAAGTTGGAAAAACTGACATTACAAGGGAACACAACAATGTCAACGCTGACTTTCAAATATTGACTGAATAAAGAAAGCACGGCTGCATGACTCACTGGTGTGTGGCAGACAGGAATTAATTGACAGGATAACAACACCTGTCTAGAGTTTCTAATATTTAGATTTAAAATACGTTGATCAAGATCATAATTTTATCATATAGCTGGAATTAGATTAGACCAGCTATAATATTTAGTTTTTACTAGTCTTGGGTTTAATTAATTGACATAAAAGTCTATAAGTAGAAAATTGTTTCTGACATTTTTTGGCAGTATGTCTAGAGCTATGGCCCTATAGGAGAAGATTTGTAAGTGAGAGGGAGAAACTGGACATCACCTGGTCCCTGAGGCTTATTCTGTCCTCGCTAGTTTTTACATCCTCTTCACTGAGCTCTAATAATTTCTCACCCTTTCAGCCTATTGGTTGTTTTCTTTTTATTTTCTCCAGGTTTTACTTCAGTGGTGTTACATGTTCTGAAAACCTTTAGTAGAAATTGGGTTTTCTCACATTTTAATGCATGTGTCCTGTCCAGTCACTGACACCCTATATCGTCTTGAAAATCTTTGTAAAGAAAAACAAAGAAGCTTTCATAATCAAACAACCGAGTTTCAGGGAAAGAGAGGGACAGCCCAAAGGATAATGAAGCATGTGTTCTTGATTCACACTGGAGGTGATGTCATCCCTGTGTGTTTGCTCAGTACCAACCCATCGACGGTTGTTTTTCAGGTAGTGTCTAGAAGCGTGTGCTGTTGTGAGCAAGCATGGTGTCTGATAGAGTTCCTCAGTGCTACCTGATTCATGGTGAGGATTCAGTGAACTTTGGAAGCACTGCAACAAGCTACCACTAATCTAATAATCTATAGTTTGATTTCTACTAACATTTGGAATATGACAGTTGTTCTTCTTTGAGTGAGTTAAGACTTACTTCCTGTACTGGCGATAGGGCCTCTTATCAAATGTGGCCGTTAGTCATTATCCAGTCATATCTCTAAGTCCTGATCTTAAGTCCATCATGTCAAACAAATCACACCTTTATTTTCTATTTCATTATGCCTTATTGATTTACCTTTATTGTTTCTTCCAGTAGTGAACTTTTATCATGTCAGCATTTATTTAACCAAGATAATCATTGATCACCAGAGTAAACAGCAGTATTGGCTACGAGTTAAGTACAATTAATGTTGGTCTTGGTTCATTTGTTTGTGAATATTGCTTTTAAATTCCTATAAATACATTTTACTGTGTGTGGCTGTGGAGGTATTTGATTTTTTGTTCAAACAGGAAGTGTCCGGCCAAGACCAGACATTGGAAGTAAATGCCACTGGTCACTTCTGTTTTTAAGCTTTTATTGCACTACGTACTATGTGAAACTACTTTTACTTATAGGTGACTACATAATATCACAAAATATTTTTTCCTCCAGATAATTCTGTAGGTCCACACAATGTAGCATAACAGTTTTCATTATGTCATCCAACTACGCATTGCAAAAGTAATCATTCCTTTTGCATGTTGTCACAGTTACAACCACAAACCTTAATGTATTTCATTGGAAATTTATGTGAAGGACCAACAGTGACTTTAAGATGTGTTTACTAATAAATGTCTAAAAGTTTGCCAGGGGTTTGTGATGGTATTTGCTTGTATGCTGAAAAGATCAGTTTTGAAACAGAGAATCTTCTCACATGTTTTCTGTGTCCCCTACATGCAAGTAGGAATAGTTAGACAGGAGTTATGATGATCTTCTTTTAGTATTCCCTTTCACGAAGCCTCTCTTCCATAAAGGCCTGAATTGTGGCATGCGAAAGTAATAGAGTAAGTCCTTTTAACAGATATTCCACCTGAAATTTAGATCTTGGTAGTATAGGGCTCTTGGTTGCTTCTTTGATTAAAGTTGTTGGTAAGCTTACAGTTGTGCAACACTCATTCCTTTTTTACACCTTGCTTTTAACTTCTCCATAGCTTTCTCCCTGACCTTTCTCGTATGTCTTGTGGTCTGTATGATGCTGTTTAGTCACTGATACTCCATTATAAACTTTTAAGGCCAACACTGGTCAGTGAGCAGCTGTATTTTTACTGTGATTAAATTATGCACATTGCGACTTTTATTTGTGTTTATATTCCAGTTCATGTATCCACCACCCTCCTTGTTACCTCTGTGCGTTTCTCTTCCTTAGCAACCTTTATTTCTTTATTTTGACCTCCACATTCTTTACTTTGTCACTCCCGGTTTTAAAGGCCGCCTCAATTTGGTTTCCTCACCCCCCACTGCATCGCTCTCCCTATCATCTGTGTCCAGTCTCAGACAGTGGAGCTGGTCTCCATGGTAACAGGGTGATGTTCAGAGACGGTGGGGGCTGAAGCAGCGTAACCCAGCTGAATCCTCGCAGGTTTCCCGAATGATCTCACAGCCGCCTCATCAGCCTGTCTGGTGCAGTGATGACCTCTCACAGCAAGAGAAAAAGCTGCTGTCTAAAATTAGATTCACTTCATTGAATCACTGACTTTGTGTCAATACTGTATAGTGTCAGCATGGAAGACTCAATTTTTCGTAAGTGTTTGAAATACTACATATAAACAGGGCCCACTAGAGACTTCATTAGAGAAATCTCTACTTCCCTTCCTGATATATATTTAAACAAGTCCTATGTAATGACCTACAAACGGCAGATCTTTTAAAAATGATCCAAGTTCACTGGATGCTCTGTTGCTTTAGTAAAGGGGGACAAATTAAGTAAATGTGTTTCGTGTAGAGATGCCTTGGTAAGACTTTGTATGTGTTTGTGAAGCTTTGACCTGCTGATCGTGATTGAAGTAGATTCTGGCATCTTGTCAGTAAGTATAATAGAGAAAGACAACTGCAGCATTCATATTTTTTTTCTAACCTTTCTGCTGTGTGTGGTCTTTAAATATTTATATCAAGAGCATGTGAGAGCAGTTACTGCAAAAGCGAGATTTTCTTCATTGTTTTAGACCAAAGACAAAAATGAGTTGTCATGAGTTGACATTATAAGCTGTCTCTAGCATTTTACTAACAAATGGCATTGATAAAACACAAGCCTCCATATTCCTCAGAGCATATAAGTTCTTACCTTAAGCCTGAGATGTTTAAAGGATTACCACATTTCCAAATCAAGCATTGAGGAGAAGCATTTTAGAGAAGAAAAACCCAGCAACTTTGCATTAAACCTTTATCTTATCCCTAAAGTCTAAGAAGAAAGTAATTCCTTTCGTATAGGTTTTTACACCTCTGTGCGTCCTCTGATTTTATGTTACACACCTCATAGATTAAAATGGCAACTTTGACAGTTGTCACTGATTAGAAAAATACTTGATATTTGAGTTTGTGACCAGCTGGTCACCAGTCAGCCTGATTAAGCTGAAAATGAGCTGATCCTTGCCAAAAGTGGATTTCTCAACACATACCTAAATGGTTTGCTGTGCTGTGCATAATTTCTGTGCAGGCTTGGATCTTTTCTATCATGCTGTGTTGCATATGTGTGCAGCTTTGTGTGTGCTTGAACTCTTCACCCAAACAGTTTGTGTTCCCTTTGAAGTGTCGCCTCAGCCTGTTTAATTAGGCTGTTGAATATTCATTTCATTATACATGTTGGCCAACGCCCTTTTCCCTCACCCACTGCTTGCGGTTGTAACCCAATCTGCATTTCCTACTTGAACACATGCATTAAAGCTTTCATAGAGTTGATATCCTAATATGATATTTTAAAAGAACAGGCAGAGTTTTTGGGGCTCAGGAATGCTTGTGTGTGTATGATGGTGGTTGTTGATCAGCAGGGTGGACGGAGTCTTGTCGGGAAAGCTGTTTTGCAGAGATAATCTTATTTTCCTCACAGACAGTTTGATGTTTTTCTGATTATGGGTCTAAATGAGGAAGGAGTCTGCTGTAATCTCCCCATCTTCCACCGCTTCTATTAATAGACAACCAGTATTAATCAAACTCATCATTCACCAGTATTCAAACCTACTGTACGTTCAGCAGAATGCACACTTTACTACATGTATTTTGTTCCCTTTCATTGATTTAATTATTTTCTGAGAATGACTCTGATGGTGTTATGTTTTCTTTCTTTCCTTTTGGCTGTGTATGAGGTTTTGTGCAGATATATATATATGTGTCAGCAGTGAGTCACTATGGGTCATCCTTTGTGTGTTTATTTTTGGCCTGCAGCTGGTCTTCCCTCTTTGCTTGCATTTGTGTCTATATCGTATTTTCTCAGCCGTTCTAGGGTTGCCACATACCTTTTTTTTTTTTTTTTTTCTGTTCCTTCAGACACTGACCATGCTTTGATCAACCTTAACCTACATCATGCCTCTGCTAATTTCATTTTGAAGACTTCTATACTGGGCAAATTTAACTTTCACTTACCCTTTTTGGAAAAGCAACAAAGTAATTAATGATTTTATTGAAGCAGTTAGCAAGCAACACTCGGCAGATCTTTTCACTGTCCTAGATCCATTTGACACCCCTGGATCATATCATAGCTTGGTTTAATAATTTTCTGACAAAAATATCTCGGTGGGTCAAAGCTGAGGGTATCTTTTGTAGGTTCTTTTGTGTGTTCAGAGGTGCTTGCCTGGAGTTTGTTCTTAGCCCACTCTTATTTTGCATGTCAATAATCTTAATTAAGAAAATAAAACACTCATTTCCATTTTTATGCCGATGGTCCTGTGAATTAGTCCGTTACATCCACAGCTTCATCAACATTGGGTCCTTTACCAGAGCCAACAGTCTTGTGCCGCTCTAAACTAGTTTGAATGCTAAAAAGCAAATTTTATATTCTATGATTATGATTCTATCCTTCAAGAAAATCTGAATCTTGAACTAAATTTCTTCTGAATTAGATTCTGGCTACAAAAACACCTTTATCTGCTACTTTTATGTACTCTGCTTTTATGTACTATGCCTGTTACTTTGCTTGGTAACAGGCATGTAGTTTTTTATGAATGCTTCTTCACATTGCTTTACTGCTTCTTTCACAATCTATCAGTGAGGTCTGATATTCCTCCCAAATATAAAACTCTGACTCCTCATTGCATGTTGAATTATGCTTTTCTCGTATGAAGATCAAGTTGTTTCAGACTTCTTTTTTTAGAGGTATTCTCGGCATTCCCTCCCCAAATTTAAAATCCTGAATTCTCCATATGTGTTTTATGTTAATCTTTTAAAGATTTTGTTTAGTTTACCTGTTGCATATGAAATTGGTCACAATTTTAGTTTTGTTTATATTCGTTGTGACCTTATATATGTTATAATGTGTAAGATGTTAGTGTTTTATACTTTAGTAATCTTTCGGATGGCAGTCATATTGACTAGGACGCCATTGTAAATGTTAATATAAAACTCAGTGGGTCTGTCCTGGTTGAATAAATACAAAATGTTTTTTCTCCCCTTACACTGAAACATCATTGAGTTTCCAAGGGAACTTTTCTAAGCGTTGCAGGTGTTAAGTGCAGAAAGCAGACAGACTTTGTTGAAAGGCCAAGCTCTTCATCCCTGCCACTCCCTGCTCAGTCTGTACCATTTGTGTGACTCTGATAAATTATGGATGAGACCATAGATCGCTGAGCTCAGCTCTGCTCTGCTCTACTGACCCAGTTTGAACACACATGGACACACATTTCAAAATCTGATCACACCCTCTAGGGAAATATCTGCATATTTTCTCTACTCTAATAACCAGAACTGTCCTTGTACCTGACAATCTTTAGAATCATTCGTGTAGTTTGCTGCTGCCGCCTCTCTAATTGTACATAGACACGCATTTACTTTCTCTATGCCAGACTTATAATCTCACAATATCTCCCTATTACGCAGAGTTTCTCTTTCTCATTGTGTCTCTAATTGGCTTTTGAATCATATACAGTTGTTTTATTATCTTTTGTAACTCCTCCTTCCATTTTGTCTTGCTATGGCATTGCTTTTCACACCCTCCCTTCTTCTTGCGCTTGGTATGATTCATAAATCACCTTATTTCTTGCTGTGATTTGTTTATGCCACCTGTTCCAAGTCAGCATGGTTGTCAGAGTGACGACATGGGAATAAGGACACAAAGCAAGCAATAAAAAGAAGCTGGCTATAGACAGAATATCTTCCAGAATCTGGAAAGCAGACAGATCATCTAGAGTCAGTTATACCAACCCCAGGTGACTCCTGATAAGTTGATATTTAGCTCCCTCTGGTGGACTCTTGCTTCTACTGGTTGTCATGTTTCATCATCACCATCAGTGATGTTCCAGTTGCCTATAGCTATATTAGCTTTATTTCTAAATGTATCTAATAGTATATGGCAATGAGGAATGATACACACTTAACTGGAGCAAATGGAAAAGTACAGACAGGAGACTATCACTTTTCTAAATAACTGCAGAAATTTTATTAAACACAATTAAAGCAACAGGATGGACTGTTAAATCTAATACAAATTCATCAATAGTTGCAAACAACTTTCTAGAACATTTGTGAAAGCCGCTCAGTTTTAGTAAAATGAAGTTCGACTGGTGATCAGCGAGAATCCTCTTAGATTTTCATTAGATACTTAATAGCTTTCTGACTGATTAGAGCTTCCTTTTAACCAAATTCTGCTCCTAATTAACTGTCTTCCTGTTATGAAATCTGCTGTTTTCCACTGGCCTAATTTGTACTGAAGAGAGAAGCTGTGCATTTGCTCAGACCAACTAATGCGTCTTTATCACAGTGTTCAGTGAGGTCATTACAGGGCTACGATGTGTGGCTACGCTTGATAATCTTTCAGGGTGAAAAGCCGGAACTGTTTGTTCTGAATTCTTCATTTTCCTGTTGATTAATAGACTGGCATTGTGTTTGGGGTTTATGCACTTGCCCATGGTGCACTGAGTATTGTGCAGCATCCAGCAAAATCGACCCTGTGTTTAGGCCAGAGCTCTTTCTGTTTCAACATTACATAACTTGGTTGGAGTATAAACGGCGCCTGGTCCAACAAATACCAACCACCTCCAACAGACAAACATTTAGTCTCCCCATCTTGGCACACCATTTCCTTTCACGTAGGCATATTTTAATCTGACATTGTGTTCCTGCTAGTTTTCTTTCCATAAACACTTCCCCTCTCGTATATCTATCCCCATCATTGTTTATATCAGTATTTAACGCCATGGTTACCCTCAAATGTCACAAGAGATCATTATAACAAAGTAAAATGAAGTGGAAGCGACAGCAGCAAATGTAGAATAACTTTTTTACGTCACCGTGTTGAGTGGGGCTTACTTATGAATTGCCTCCGAATTTATATGCATTTGCTAAGGTTAAATCAGACTGGTAAAGTCTTAGATTTATTATCAAGGCAGATGCTTTATCATTATTATCCCCTTTAATTTCACATGTTTTCATCACTGATACAACACTTAGACATGTGCATTTTCACAAGATTGCATACCCATCCAACATTGAAATGAATGTATTTTTTACTTTATTTAAAAAAAAAATACTAAATATAGATTCTTAAAGGATGTCGATACATGTTATTTGCATTTTTTTTCTTCTACCTGACTGTTGTAAACAACAACATTGGTCATTATGATTCCTATCATTACGGTAACGCATGCATTATGTAACCACTCACTGGACCATTGATTGTGCTGACGCATGGACAAGTTGGAAAAGACTCTTCTCTTTTTTTTTTTTTTTTTTTAAGAGAAGTTGCCGTTTCCAACAGACCAAGCCTCGAGTCATGGTTGTCTCCTCTTTTAGACCTGAAATCCCATCAGTCTGTGAAGACAAAGCTTACTCTCTTCTCTGTTTATGTAACTTCTCTCACCCCCAGATCAAGCCACAATGTGATCAGTGACCGTCGCATAAAGGGTACACTGACGCAAGAAAAATACAAAAGCTGCAGTTGAAAGCATAGTTTTAGGGAGAAAATTGTAAAATTGTTCTAACAGCATCAAACCTTTAGTTAATACTTCTTGTTTTGATCTCACTAACAATTTTATTTGGTTAATCTATACTTTAACCCTCAGCTACATCAGAATCAGTCTGTCTTCTGTCTCTGGACTTTCACATAAATATTTGGCCAAGCTGCAGGCTTGGTCCAAGTTAAGCTCCAAATGACGAGGCCCCTTGTCTGGCAAGTTTTTCACTGCTTAAGAGTGGCTGAAAGGAGTGCAGCATGCCTGCAGTACTTGCAATTAGAGCAAAATGACTATGGTTAAGGCTCCCATCCCCTCAATCCCTGGGATACTCTGTATGTTTTGTTGCTGCTGGTTGTGGCAGCGTAAAAAAAAGTTGATATTCTGAAGAAGTGACAGGCAATCTGCTGTGTAGTTTTGACCAGCTCAATACTGTCCAGTTTATTACCCCCTTGTCCTCCAGTGAACCTTGTTCTCCCTGTCGCAATTGTCTTTTGATCTTGTTTGTTTCTATTATTTATTAATGTGGCTTCATGCGGTACCAACTTGTGCAACACTGAAAGAGATTTTCCAGTAGTTGTCTCAAAAATCTGGGTGTTAATTCAGCAGGGAAGCTCAACAAGTTTAGAATCTGAATTAGTCAGTTAAGATTGCCTTGTGCTATGCCTAGCACAAGGCTAGGCATAGCACTTGTGCTAGGCAACATTGGCAACATTGCCGTGTTGTGCCTAGCACAACACGGCAATATGTTTATGCCAATTCATGTTCCAGTTTTCCCCTTCTGACAATCTTAGGGTCACCCCGATTATATGAACGGCTCATAACATAATTTTAGGAGATATTCCCGCTGTGTGTGGCTTGTGTGTAAGAGTGAGCTGGTCTGCTAAGAAGGACACTGGGACCGTTCTGATCTAAAATCTGGGATAGTAAACATGTTGGATTGTGGTTGTTGCATGTGAGGTGTAACCAATCAGAAGGCGAGTTCAGGGAAATGCAGAGGGCAATTTAAAATGCAGAAATTAAAAATCTGCTTCGGTACACCTTAAAGTCCAGTGGACATTGGCAGCATCTTTTTCTATCTTTTTTTCATTAACCTGTCTGTCACTAGAGGACCCAAATTTGGGTCCTCTAGTGACAGGGGTGTCAAACTCCAGTCCTCAAGGGCCTCTGTCCTGCAACTTTTAGATGTGCCTCTGCTGCACCACACCTGAAAAGAATAATTAGGTCATTAGCAAGGCTCAGGAGAACCGATCTACACAGGGAGGAGGTAATTAAGCCATTTCATTCCACCGTTTTTTACCTGTGGCACATCTAAACACTGCAGGACAGCGGCCCTTGAGGACTGGAGTTTGACACCCCTGTCATTGTGAATGACAACCTGAGACCAACAGGTTAAACACATTCCACAAACTATTTCAACTGCTTATTTCTAGTTGGCAGTTTTTGTTTACTTTGGACTCACGTTTGGCCTTAAAAGTTTTGCGAGATTTCCCGTATGACATCTGAATGTTGATCAATGATGCCAGATAAATTGAATCGGTAGACAGTCCTGCCTGCTCTGGACTGGCTACTGCTTATCTGAGATCAGGTTATTAGGTTAACTTGTCCAGGAGGGAAATCGAGACATCTCTCTCTACCTTATTCTAGATAAAGGATTTCCAAGGAAAGGGGGACATATAGTTCCTCCAACAAGCTCTAGTCCATAGTCGGATCTGCTTGGAGAACGTCTAAATGGAGGGACCCAGGAAAACATCCTGATCAGATGCATCAGCCCTACTCTTAGCATCCTCTGGATCAAAGGTCTCTTAAGGTGAGCCTCGCCACCTTACAGAGGAAGCTCTAATTCAAGTTATTGTATCTGGGATCTTTTTCTTTCAGTCCTGATCCATGTCTTATGACCATAAGTCTGGGCTGGAATGTGGAATGACAACTAAAATGGGAGTTTTGCTTTGACAAGGTTCTTTCTTTCTACCATAACAAACTAGAACAGTGCCTGCATTACTGTAAACAGTAACGCAGGCTCTACTTGAGCCAGAGTTTTCTTTTTGAAAATTATAGCAGTCATCCTGACCAAGCAAACATCTGGCTCGCCAAACTGAGAACTATATGACAACAGCAAAAATGAGATCAACCTTGACTTGGTGTTGAGAGTGTGGAGGCATTTCTTACAAATGAGTACACGAGGACGAGACAGCTAACAGTCAACCCAAGCAACCCCCACAAAATGCTTAGAGGAACTCAACCTTCAAGTCTTTTCAAAGCCACTAACGCGTGTAAACAGAAAAACTTCATGTCCCCCTTATCACTTTCAGGACGGTAGAGATGGTATACTGATCGACAATAAGGATGAAGGTTGACGTTCTTCTCTTGAATCAGAGCCTCTTTTCTAACACCCTAGAGTTAAGTTTCTCAGGGAAGTTATCATAATACTTGGAACACATACTCGAGTTTTCATTCCTCCATGCGATATTGAAGAAGCATGCCACCATTGGCAGCCCCACAATCCTATTTGTGCCCTTGGTGACCTTTCCCTTGATGATAGACCCGCCTTCCCCAGGTTTATAGATTCTGCCTCCTACATGGAGAACATGGTGATCGGATTTGGTATTTTCCAATATAATTTTGTGGGAGAGGATGACATCTATGCAGTGCTGTTTTTTACACATCTGTTCTTTTTCTTTAGGATAATATGATATGACACTTGAAGTGTCTTGAGATTTGATTGTTGGCATTGAAACAATGCTCTCTTTAAGTGCATGCTTGTATTTCAAGATCTAGACTGACTAGTTTTAACTCTGAGATTAAGCATCCTACATCTACATATCCTTATCATCCATTTGAAGTTTGGACATCTACTATTGCCACAAAGTTGGACAACTGAAATTTCTGAAATGCTTTTTGCTGCGTTTAAAGTGGGGGGGAAAGTGCCCTTGCCATAATTTTTTTTTATTCATCCTTTTTTGCAGCAGTAGTTTTCTAATAATTTTCTCTTTGTAGTTCATTTTAACTACTACGTCTTAACGTTCCCTTTTCGTCATCATCTTTTACATGTTTAGCTGCCCATATTCCTTAAGGATGTTAATATTTCTAATAACAACAAAGTTACTGGTCACTATCAGTTAGCATGTGGTGAATAAAAATATATCTTTGTACTAAAATAAAACTTCTATAAAGCCACAGCTGCTGTTTTTGTCCCCTAATTTGGACAAACTAATTTATTGCTAGTGAGGGAAAAAACACCAATGTGGCTCTTCAAGTTATTTTCAGTGAGTCAGTCACTCGTCAGGACATGAGTACACCCCCCTCTGTGATTTTGTGATTGTGTAGCCACTGTGCCATTTGTGGTATGTAAGTAATGCCGCCATACAGAGTGTTAAAGAACTGAGTCACTCTGAGAGCTTGAGTGTTCCTGCAGGGGGGCACATGAAGTTTTGTTCTGTTTCAGATTTATCTTTACATGAGTTTGATTTCCCCTTAACATTGACGCACTTATTAACCGCAGTAAATAATCTGTATGAATATCTTGTCTTATGGCAGCTGTAGAACCTTTGGAGATCATGGGACAAAAGGGGACTCTTCATAAAATAATGAAAATCAACCTTGAACATTTTCTTCACAAAACTGTGTTCAGTTGGAGGCTTTTGTAATGCAGCCTGCTTCAGTAGATCCTTCCTGTCCACAGCCATCAGCTTCTGGAGCAACTCTTTGAAGATCCTTAAATAATGAGTTTCAATAACAGTGAATTTCTCCTTGGGATTAATAAAGTATTTTTGAATTGAAAAAGACTTGATACCAAAGCAAAAGAGGGGTCATGTTGAAGATTAAAGAATAAATATGAAATATTTACATTTACATGGACATTTACCGTAGGTTCCATACTTACCAAAGGATGTAATAGTAAATGCATTTGTACCAAAAATATCAGGTACAGCCATTTCAGTTCAGTACCCACATGTACCAAACAAATAGATCTCTTTTTTATACCCGATACTTGCAGAATGTTTATGTACGGAACTACGTGTGTAGTGCTGTGTTCTGTGGTGGAACTTTAAAAAGTGACACCAAAACAAAACGGAGAGGACTCTCCTATTTGGGAACATTAAGGTTTCTTATGCAGCTGCAATAGTGAAAGAAAAATTTTCAACAGTATGTTGTTCTCTCTACACCCAACTAAATAACTCACTTGAAACGTTAAGCTGAATGGATGCATGACTTATACTGAAATCTGCTGAAGTCCAAATCCGGTTGTTTGGTGCATTCAGCCAGTCCAAAGTGCTGCACAGCATATGAGCATACTGATGCATGATTATGGTACTGTCATGATGAGTTCCACTGACCAAAAGGGATTTCCTATCAGCTGTGCTTTTATGGTACTTTAAAGTACACCTTGTACACTGGATTGCCTAAATATCAAAACAACTCCATGATTTAAACTTTTTATCTTTTATAAAAAAAAAAAAAAATCTATCCATCCATTGGTTGTACCTGCTTGTCCTTTAATGATAACACATTATACCCAAGTCTCAATTTATTGTAGTCACTATTTTATCAGCTCTTGTTTCAGCATTAATGTCTGTCATGACATCATTAGAGATAATATCTTAGCTCTGGGTGAACTACTAGCAGCAGGAAGTCTTCCTTTATCTTAGCATAGTGTTTATTAAACACAACAAATCACCCTGAGACTTGGATCTTTCTGGATGCCTTGTTATTTAAATATCTTCTGTCAGTCTTTACAGTCCTCTTTGACATCTGGTATACCAGTAGTTCACTACTGAAGCTTTTTCTAATATTTAAAAAAAAAACTATACTTTGGTCCTGCACTGGAAATTGTATTTTTTTCCTGCTGTTAGTTTTTCTAATAATTGCCTCTTCAGCATAATTGCTGAAGAATAAATACACTTTTGGTCATCAACTTTTAATGTAGTATGTAAATGTATTTTGCTATACAAAGTTATATACCTTAAACCAAAACTGTTCACTGCATCTATGTTCTTTTCTAGTACAGCCTATGTGAACACTTTAAGACCAGTTGTGATTGTGTAGTCAGTATTGCTTGCAAGAAGAAACATTTGACCAAGCCCAGCTTGTCGATGCCCACAGGCAGCGGAAGGTGATTCATACCAGCATGCTCACTTGAGTCAGAAAAGGATTGACTCTGACAATCATACTGGGTGATAATTGAAAATAATTTCTCCCTGTGTTCAAGCCTGAGCTAACTACTGTTTTTGGTGCTGAACCGGTCTAAAAAGTCAAATAGAGGGAAACTTTCCCTCCCCTCTCTAGGCTTTCTCACAACCCCTCTCTCCTTTGCTCCCTCTTTCCCCTCTGACTCCCTCTCAGTGAGAGCTCCTAGTGGGTCCTTTCCCCCCCTTCCTTTCTCACTTCCCTCACATCCGTCCTCTGGGTTTTTGCCTCTTTTTTTCCTTCTTGGGATTTTATCTGAAATGGACTTTTTGAACATTTAACTTCACAGCGAACTCTTTTTGCTTTTGCTCTCGCCAGCATCTAAACCAGCAAGCCTCCAGTCGATTATTCGCCTCTTCTCTGTCACTCCAAAGCCACATCAAATGGTCGCTTTGCTCAAAGGGAGTCCGTCCTCTTCCACTAATGCAAACTGGAATTAGTGGAAGCACTGCTAGTGGGACTGCATATATTTCTGCTCCAAAGCTTCTGTGACTCTGCGTGGCATGTGTTTGGTCTGAAACATTACGAAGGGAGTTGAGAAACGTCTGCTCTGCAAAAACTCTGTCGACTTAGCAGCTACCAGTAGTCATTGTTTTTTGTTGCCCATTCTGGATATTAAATCAAGCCAACATTAAATTATCTGGTGTTTTCTTTGGCTTCTTTTTAAGTGGAGACTTTGCTCAGTGGAGTCAAATGGACTGTGTTTGAATGAAATGATGAATTCTATGCACCTCTCTTTTCCCAGTGCTGTGGTTGCCTCCTGAGAGACACACAGATAAAAAAGACCAAGCTAATTTCCTGTCTAAGCTGCATGCATGTGACTTTCCAATCCCTCATGGAGGTCATCCTCAGCCTGCTAACTTCTGATACCTCTCCACTTCCTTGCCCCACCACTGTGAGTCTTTGTGTTTTTGTGTGCATGTCAAATCTTACTGCTGTATTGCATATTCAGAGGAATCCCGGATTACTCTTCTCAATTGCAGATTCTAGAGTTTGTGCAGATTCTTCAGGGCATGCTATGTTTAGGATTGGCTTTGTGTTTAAGTCCATTATGTTAACGCAAAAGCTGGTGCAACTTTGTTAACACAAAAGCTGGTGCAACTTTATTTTGAATCCTATTGTTGAGTTAATGCATTGAAAGAACCGCCTCTTGTCCCGCAACTCATGGACTTGTGTAAGTTTTCTGTTCTGGGGAAAAGGATTTATTGTTGCCTCACCAGATCCCCTTAAAGGAAACAAAAAGCGGATTTTGTTGTTATTTTAAGCTTTTGTTGGTTGGAACTGAAACCATGAGGGAATGACAAAGATATGTGTGTATATGACCAAAATATATTAACTCATAATTGCCCGTTTTGTGGACCCAAACCTACTTTCTCTAGTACATGACTTTTATCTCAACTCAAGTCAAGTTTGAGTTGAATTTGTTAAGTTGAATTTCAGGGACGATAGGAGGGTTAAAGATCAGACAGTCAATTTTGAAACTATAAAACTATTTACATTAAGTATAAACCTCTACACAGTGCAACTTAAAATTTTGAGTGATAGTACAGGACTGACCAAACAGTGGGTTACAATAGTATTCACACCTCTCTTTTCCACACCAGTGCATTTCACTGGGATAGTACTGGGATGTCAGACCAATGCAAAGTTTTGCATTGCATTGAAAACACACAAAATTTGACCAAGTATTTATTTGTCTTGTTTTTAGTGCAAATATCCAAATACACTTGAAATAAAAATAACATTTAGATATTGGCTGACCAGTATTCCCTAACCATTGTAGTTGAACTTGAGTTATTTTGCCAGTGATGGGGCAAACATATTTTGAATCTCTACATATGCAAAAATAGTAACAGACATAGTCACTAATGTAGGGAGCTTTAAAGGAGCTGAACACAAATACATGCCTGTCTTTATAGATTTTTCTTAAAAACAAAAAAAAAAAGAAAACCATGATTTTTCCTTTCACTTCAGGATTACACCCTATTCTTTTTGTTGGGGTATCGCATAAAATCTCAATAAAACTTGTGGTTGTAATGTGACAAAATGTGGAAATGTTCAGAGGTTGTGAATACTTTCACAAGACACTGTAAATGTAGGAAACTAACCTTATTACGTCCACTGTGTAACCTAACTCCCATCACTGATGGATATTGGACTCTGTAGATAAGAGGGAATTGATAGCCCTGTAACCCGGCCTACAACCACTGAAATAGGGAGGCATGCCACGACAAAGCAATGCTGCAGAGTTTCCATATTGCAGAGAACGCTGTCACTGGAGAGCTGTGGATCAGGTGTGATTTCTCAGAAAGATACCTAATGTTACAACATCTTTGTAGCCCTTCACCAACGTGGTACATTAAACCAGAGCTTCATTGGAAACGCAGGCTGACATCACAGGAAGATCACCACCACTCAGCTGCATTACAAGCCTTAACAACCAGCAAGGTACTGAGCACTTTTTACACACAAACTGTTGTGACTTTAACCAGGCAGAACATAACAAGAAGGGTAATGTCAGAAGATTCAAACTCAAATCTTGATACTCGAAACAATCACAGTTCAGTGCTTGGATTTGAAATGCATGTTTGCTAAATATTGAAATAAAGAATATTATTGCAGCCTATCATTCTGTAAACAGCAGAATCCATGATTTTTTTTATTCTTAGACATGTTTTAGGAGGGGTTAATATTAAATTCACATGATGAAGGAGAGAGGCAGATGTTTAGACAGTGTCTCATTTTTCATCAGGACTACTTTACTGTCTCTGACCTCAAACCCTAGTCATGTGAAAATACACCAAAAACGTTAAACAGACTTATAAAGGATCAAAACAATGGCTCTAATCTTTGTTCTTTGCAGCTAGAGATAGAAATTTGGCTGTTCAAAATGTTCTGGTCGTATGTGATATGTGTGTCTGGCAACTTTAGTAATCTTTTCTAAATACCTGTTTGAAAGGTGTGTTTTGTAGGTCTGCTTATGTTTAGGTGGACTGTTCCCAGAGCTCTGTTGGATCCAGGATAAGCAGGTTGCCATATCATGGCTCTAACCGGCTTTACTTGGATCAGAGGCTGTTATACAAGTAGAGCCCCCTTGCCACAGAGTTGGGACTTGGGTGAAGTGAGAACAATTTTCTGTAACAGTGCATTCAAAGGAGCTGTAGAGCAGGCTTTATGTTGAGCAGATTAGTATTTTTTTATATACAATGCTGTAAAAATGCCCTGTTCTTTTTATTTATGACTCAAACATGAATGCTTTAGAATAGATCATCAAGCAAACTTAATATCAGACAAAGGAAACTTCAATCATTTTACTTTAGGGAGAGGCCAAACCAACCTTGAACGATCTGAAAAAATAATTTCCTCTTGGCTTAGTAATTGGTGGCAATACCTCCCATTAATCGCCGATGATATAGTAACTGCCAATGAATCTTTTGCATTCCTGTGGAGGAACTGTGGTGTCTCTTTTGAAGCTGTGTGCAGGTTCTTTTGAAAAATTCCACATCAGAGATGTTTTCTGGTATAGAAAAAGACTGTTTATGGTCATATCCCAGAACGTCAATCAGATTTAATTGTAGGCTTTGATTAGGCCACTCCAAAAATTATTTTGTAATTTATCTGCCATTCCAAGGTGGACTTTCTGGTGTGCTTCAGATCATTGTCTTTTTGCACAATCTATGTACATCATACCTTAATCTGGATGATAGACATTTCCTTCAGGAAATTTTGGTGGAGAAATACAATCTATAGCTCCATCAAGTCATCCAGGACCAGCAAAGCAGCCCTAGGACATCACAGTACCACTACCATGCTTGGCTCTTATGAATAATGTTGTTTTTCTAAAATGCAGTGTTAATTTTACACCAAATGCAGTGGGACGCAAACCTCCAAAAAAGTTCCACTTTTGTCTACTCAGGCCACAAAATATTATCCCGAAAGTCTTTGGTGGAACAGGCCTTCGTGTTTTCTGTCAGCTGTGGTTTTGGGTTGAAACGCTCTCATGGATGTTAGTCTTGTCCCTTCTTTTTCTGCTTGTTGAATCATGAACATTGACCTCAGCTGAGGCAAGTTAGTACCACAGTGGTTTAGATGTTGTCCTAGGTTCTTTTTGACCTCCCTCATGACCTCATCAGCGTGGTTTTGGGTTAGTTTTATTAAAACAAAAACTTCCTGGAAAAATTTTCCCCCTTTTTTTATTTTTTTTTTTTTTTTTTTTAACTTATGAATTATGGCTCCCACTATGGTTTGATGGAATCCAAAGGCCTTGGAGAAGGATTTGTAACATTTTCCAGGTGGATAGATGTCAATGGTTGTTTCATGGCATGTTTTGTTGCATTTCCACATCTTTAACCTATTTCTGCTGTCAGGCAGGATCTATTTAGGAAATGTCTTAATTTTGCATATCTGGTGGTAAGACTAATCTAAAATAAACTTTTACAAAAACTCTGGTTTGTAAGTTATGCTATGATTATTCTCACTCATTAAAAAAAAAAAAAGTTATGTTGCAATATCAATTATAAAACAATTGATCTTTATATTGCACAGGTTGCTGACCCCTGACAGCGACTCAGTCTGTCCTTTTTCCTAATAAAGACTAATCACAGGAACATTGAGTGCACCCCTCTATTACAAGCCTTCAGCTTCTGTTATTAGGCTACACAGACTCCAGTGATGAAGTCAGTCACTTCTTGCTTCAGTGAGTCTGCATATCAATATGTTTGGCTTAGTTAACCCAAGGGAATTAACTTTATCCTTCGGCTGACAATCTTTAATTACATGCATGATTAGTTGCGGAACTCGGCTATTTACAGATGACTCTGCTCTTTGAAATTTATTACACTTTCCTTCATGTGAGATGCCAGTGAAGACTGGACTGTATGCGTGGGAATATGGCTGTGTCATTCATTATTAAAATGTTGGATTATGTCCACACTGTGACCAATCATAAAGTATACATCCCCTATTTATAGATCATTGAAACAAGGACTCCGTCTTTGGAAATTACCTGACCTTCCAACTGTCGGCGTTCACTACGTCTCACTGTCGATGTTTTCTTTGATCATTGACGGGGTGTGGTTTAGGTGCCAGTCTGTACAGTTGAATGGGCCTTCTTATCATGGTATCCGTAACCCCTATCTGTGGTGCATTACAGTGTACTGCAGTTTAGAGTTCTGACACTTGTCCTTTGCCCTTTTTTATCTTCTGTTAGAGGGGATGCATTTGATTAATCGGATAACTGTCAATGGTGAAACTGGAGAAAACTGATCAATGTTCAGATTTACACCTTGCAGGGCCTCTGTGAATGAGGTAAGACCCCCATAAAGTTATTAATACTCTTTTCAACTAGAGCTAAACGGAGACCAGGAGCCACTATTTTTTTTTTTTTTTTTTTGGCTTGCCTGGCAAGCTATTCTAGTTCTGATTCATTTGATTGGATTGTATACCAAGCAGTCAGTAGGCAGGATCAGAAATTTGTCTTTCTCTTCACAGCATGTGTAAGTTGACTCACAATTGTTTTTTTTTTGTTTTTATTTTCTGTATAATGCTACCTTAAAGGTTTCAAAAAAAAAAAGGGAAAACCCATTTGCTACAAAACAAAAAAACCTGAAGCATTTTTTTTGTTGACCTGCACTTGTTGACCTATGTGGAGGAATGTGCCTAAGGATGGATGTCTGTGTCAGGTTGTGTAAATGGGTGCCAAACTGGTTTTTCTTGCTTCTAGATGGCTTTCTATGGGCAGGTAGAAAGAACAGACTGGGACTTGGTACAATCTTGCTTTGTAGTCCAGTTACACCTATTGCCCCAGTTGGAAAAATACTAGGAACTGGTTTCCCTTTCTTCTTACCAGTTTTTGTAACCCTGTAAAAATTATGCCATCATCTTAACCATGGTGTCTGGACTTTTCTGGTTAAACTACAGCAATTACATGAATTGCACATTTCAAATACATTTAATATAGTAGTAATAGAATACACTAGTTGTACAAGAGGATTTGAAACAAATATTCTATTTAATATATTGGTTAAAATAGGTGATTAATATATAAGCTTATAAAATGTGTCTTAAAAGGGATTTAAAAGACAAAGTTTTTTTTTGTTTGTTTCCAATCTGATCTTCCCACTGATTTTGTTCTAGTGAACAGGTAGTTTGAACTAGAAAGCTTGGTTTCTTACTGTATAACTGAGTCGGTCAGAAGAGTGTAGAGTGCCTCAGAGATGTATATTCAGAGATCTGATCCGATCTGTTCAAACCAACTACAAAAAGTAATCAACAAAACCTCTCTGTTAATATTCTATAAAGTTTTTTTTAAATCCATTATTATCCTAAATTGTTTATTTTTTGTTACTACAACAAAGTTTTATACAACTCTTTATTATTATGCACATACTTCCCAAACCTCATAAGATATGTTCCTTGCTGTCAAATTCGTGTTACATGGTACTAAGGCAAAGTAAATTTTCTTCTGGTATTAATAAAGGATCTAACCATCCACCTGTTGTGCTTGTGCACATTTTCCAACCATTCATTTTCTTTTCACTCAATTTTTCAAGTTTCTTTAGCAATGACCTTTTGTGGCTTACCCTCATTTTGAAATGTGTAAGTGACTGTATGCTGGACAGCTGTTGAGTCAGCAGACTTCTTCCTGAGTTTGTGCATTTCTACATTAAAAATTATATTTTATGTAATTGGCTGTGTAATATGCTGGCTTTTTCATAACACTGCAGTTGTTCAAATGGACATGTAAAAGTTGCATGGCTCTATTTATAAAGCTTATGGTGCATTCTGTTGCTCACCATTGTCAAAGTGTTTGTAGTGGCGATAATTTGAACAGTTTCATCAAGCATTAAAAGTTGCTCAGAATTGGATTGGATTCTTTGAGCCTTAATTATAAAGCGTTGCTTTTTATTTCCTCATGTCTGCTGTCGTAGTTATCTTGAGTCGGTGAAAAACAATCCCTACCTGATCTATTTGCGCTCTCTGAAGATGACGGGCTGCTGCGCGTGCCCTACAGCTGAAGGGGATGATGTCATCCCTGCGCTCTGAGAGGGAGGGAGAAGTGGGCGGGGCTTCCGCTAACTGAGTTTCAGGTGTGATTTAAACTTTTCACAACAAGCCGCGCGGGTAGAAGCGAACGGAGCGTTAAGTGAAACTTAACGACAGAGCGAACCGTCTGGGAGTTTTATTCACTGAAACTTAAACGAATCTACACTAATGAAAACACAGAGCTGGTTGCTACTGGGAGGAAAAAAATGTACTGGGAACAACTTCTCCGTTGGAGGAATGGAAAGGTGAGCTGTTCAAGTTCACAGGAGAGATGGTGGTTTCGAGTGTAATAACGTGTATACACTTAAAAAAAAGAAAAGCTTAAATTGCTTTACATTTAATCATAATATATTGTTTTCCTGAGTGCATTGTTGGCTGCGACTTGGCTAGTCATTCAGATCAAATTGCATGTGAGGCAATAGTATCATGCTTCTGAGCTCCTGGTGGACAGTTATTTTCATCAGTCAGAGCAGTTCTGACTTTTGCTTGAGGTGTTTCAGGAAATGAATCACATCCTCTGCCTGTGACTGCAGGTGATGGGCTCCTTATTATCTCAGGTAGACTTCATGTAGATGAAACTCAATTTAGATGGTGACTGATTTCTCTACGAATACTTGTAGGGCACCAGACAAAATTAGGTCACAGTCTGGAAAGTAATCCACAAAAACTGTATAAAGCCAAGATACCTGTTATACAAATAAAACCACCCTTTATTTGGTAAAGGAAATTAAAAAAAAATTAAAGAAGACATTAAGAGCCTGTTTTCTATTTTTGTGAAAATAACATATTTATTTATTTACAAGACTTTACCAATATGCAACATGTACAAAACAATAAGTACACCAGTGGGTGGGAACCTCAGATTTGTGTGAAGATGTGTTATTTCTTCCAGTTTCTTTTCTTCATATATTGATAATTGGGAAGTTAATAACTGGCATCTTCCTCTTCAGACAAACTGACCATAAGTTGCCTTTTCAGCTGTCTCACTTTCCGCTTTCCAAACTACAGGCCCCCAAAAAAGCAGAAACCTAATTTTTTTAACATGTCAGCAAATTAAAAAAAACAAGAAACCAACAATATGCAACTTTTCCAGTTACTCAAGCGCCTTATGTCATGCCTCTTTACCCACTCTAAACTTCCTCTCTGTTTGCTGCAGATTGACCGGCTGGAGGTGAGCGGGTTGGGCCAGACACCCCTCGCTGTTTCATATGGAGCAGACGGCTCTTTCCCTTCGGGTGACGATGCCACACCTGACCCTCAGCGCACAAAACAGGCTATCGCTCAGCTGCAACAGAAGATCCTCAAGCTCACAGAGCAGATTAAGATCGAGCAGACGGCAAGGGACGATAATGTCGCAGAATACCTCAAACTAGCCAACAATGCTGACAAACAGCAAAGCACGCGTATCAAACAGGTATTGTACCAAAAGTGTGTGATTATTTAGTTTCAAATTTGATCAGGTGTATTTGCATAATCACTTCATCACAATAAATTCTGTTGAATCAATCTGTGCACACCTTTAAGCTGGAAAGAAGGTTGCACATTGCATTTAATAATAAGTAAAATGTGTCATTCTTTGTGATTTAACACATTCTGTTAACTGGCAGGTGTTTGAGAAAAAGAACCAGAAGTCAGCGCAGACCATCCAGCAGCTGCAGAGGAAGCTTGAGCACTACCACCGGAAGCTAAGGGAAGTGGAGCACAATGGGATCCCTCGCCAACCCAAGGATGTTCTTCGGGACATGCAGCAGGGCCTCAAGGACGTCGGTGCCAAAGTCAGTGGATTTAGCGAGGGCGTGGTAGACAGCGTGAAGGGAGGCCTATCCAGCTTCTCCCAAGCCACCCACTCTGCTGCAGGCGCAGTCGTCTCCAAGCCACGGGAGATCGCCTCGCTCATTCGCAACAAATTTGGTAGTGCCGACAACATCCCCAACCTCAAAGACTCGTTAGACGACCCCTCGGTGGAAGAAGGGGTAACGGGTGGGGGCGGAAGACCCCTGACCAATACTGGAAACCATCTCCAGTTGAGCCCCAAATACATAAGTGACGACGACTGCTCTAGTGCTACGTCGGGTTCAGCCGGGGCAAACAGCACCACTGGGGCTCCTGGGGGCCCTCCAAGCTCTAAGGGGAACACACTGGAGAGAAGCCAGGGCTCCAGCTTAGACATGCTGCTACAGGAGATGCAGGACTTGAGGGACGGTCAGACGAGGCTTGAGGAGAGCCTGGACAGTTTGAAGAGCAACTATCAGAGAGACTACACAGTCGTTATGCAAGCTCTGCAGGAGGAACGCTTCAGGTAACTCAGAGAACATTCAAGAATGTATCACACATTCCTGAGAGGTTTACATGATCACAATCAATGGTTGGGAAGAAGTTAGCTAGAATTAACTGGCAGGTAACTGGGAAGCACCTGCTAATTTTAGAAACTTTTTTTTTTTTTTAAATTCACATGCGGGTGATGTCATCTCTGTGGGTAATTGCATTTCTATGAAAAGTTTCTATTACAAAAGAAAAACTTTGTTTTTCTTGCAGTTAGTCACTTACTACTTCTAAAGAAATGCACCTTTTATGCTAAAAAATAAGACCTTTTGTAAGACAAATTTTACAGATTATACTATAATATAATTTTTACTGTAGTTTGAAGTTGTCATCTAATCTGTAATAAGGTGACAAATGCATCCACCCCCTTGTGTCTTCTCATTATTCACGCCCTCGTGTTTCTATCAGCTCTTTTCCCAGGCCTGCATTCAGACTCTGGGCTTAAGACACACATTCACATTCCTCTAGAATATTCCAACATGAGGGCACAAACACTGAGGTCAGATAAAGAAATATTGGACATATTTCTTCCTAAAATGTCCCGGCCCAGAGCAGTCTGTTTTTTTCCAATAAGGCTAAAATCATTTCCACCATGAAGGACTGACCACTAGGTTTTTTTCTGGCCTGTCTGCAGGGAAATACCCGTCCATAAACCACCAGAGATAATATAAGTCTTCAGCAACTAATTCCAACATTATTATATCCAGTAAAATGCCACCAACTCAGTAAATCACAGTTGTTGCTTCCAGCCAAAGCAATGAATGAGGAATCATGACTTTCATGAGAATAACCAGACATTAATTTAACATTTTCAGATCTAAGCTAACAAATACTCTTTGAAATAAAAGACTCAGTCCAGTATATGTTGAATTATTAAAAGATTACTTTTCAACTTTTGGGCCTTTTCCAGCTATTAACAAATGATTTATTTGAAATTTCTAAATAAAGCTAACAGATAATCATCAAAGAAAGAAACTCAACCTTTTTTAAGTTGGATGATTATTGGAGTAAATATGAAATGAGTAGATTTGGCATTTCAATAAATACTCTTCACAATAAAAATGTCTATATTTCACAGTTCCAATTATTTCAAATGTACATTATGCATTTAAATAAAAGATGTAGCACAGTAACCAAGAAAGAATTTACTTTTCAAATTAAAGCCTACAGATACTCCTTAAAATGAAAGCCTACATCTTCCATGGGTTTGATTACTGTGATGGGCTCCACATCACTCACAAACCTAAGCCAGGCATTAAAACATGTTCATGATGAATTTTCTAAACAAAGCTCAAAGAAACCCTTCACTGAGCATTGATGAAGAGGGGAAAACCATTAAGTTGTTTAGATTATTAAAGGTTCTACTGTCAACCACCTGACTTAAATGAACAAGAGATTAACAAGCCTCTTCAGCACTTGGTGACACGTGGAGGAGGTAATTTAAATCAGGTGTGCTGGAGCAGAGCCGCGTCTGAAACATGCAAGACAACGAACCCTGGGGACCAAGATGGAGAACCACTGAACTTGATGAACAAAAAATTGTTGGGAAAACACAAAACACAGTTCAAAAGTGCAGCTCTAGGTTAGATATTGGTAATGGATTTAAAGCAGGCATGAAAAAGTGGTTTTTATTGGCCTTTCAAAATAAAGGTCAAAACAAAATAAATTTATGCTTGGGCCTCAGCAAAACATTTGAGAAAATTTTTATTTCAATTTATATTATGCTGATGTCCCATCTAAATTTTTTGAGAATTTTCTCTCTTTTTTTATTGTTGTTCAGTCTGAAGCCTGACAGCATTTCAACTCACTGGAAACAAAGAAATAAAAGCAACAGAAACCAAAATGAAATGTACAGTCTTAACATGGTTAAACTTTTTCTTTAAGGAGCACTAACGTGAAGACATTTTAAATGGAAGCCTTTGTAGAATTTACCTATGCCAAGCAATTTTTTAGGACAGGGTGGTTTCTAAAAGTTGAAATGTCCCAACAATTTATTTATTTTAAAAAAGGAAATGTAGTTGTAGGGTGTTGAAACTCCAGAGATTTTCGTATACCATTATTTCTGAAAAGAAACAATCATTTGAATGTCAGTCCGTTTGTCTGAGCCCCAAATAAACAGGAGTTTAGATCCCCCTCCTCCCACTGGGTTCATGCCATTGGCCAGTCTCATTCTGGTAACTCTCCCTGTGGTTGGCCAGTTGAATGAGGAGATGAGTAAGCGCATCCTAATCTTATCAGGAGAAGTCATCAGTTCAGTCAGGTGCCATGTGGTCAAATGCCCCCTGGCCTGTTTCTGCTAATGCTTGCATGTGTGTGGGGTTTTTTTTTTCCCCCTTCTTCTTGGTTTAAGCTAATTATGGCTCAGGAGCTCACGTGTGCTTACTTTACATGTGTCTTTAGGTGTGAGCGTTTGGAGGAGCAGCTGAACGACCTGACAGAACTTCATCAGAACGAGATCCTCAACCTCAAACAGGAGCTGGCCAGCATGGAGGAGAAGATCGCCTATCAGTCCTACGAGAGAGCCCGAGACATCCAGGTGTGCCCATCGAACCTATGTCCACAACAACTTCACTGACGATAAAAGAAAACACGTGCTTATTTTACAACATAGTATGTAGATGGATTAAGATATTCTTAAGTTGCTGGGTAATAAAGCTAAGTGATGATGGGTCTCACTTCTGACTGGAGCTGAAATATTTTTCAGTAAAAATAACTAATATTCATTAAATAAATTATTCTCTGTGTGTCTGAAGATTCTCTTCCATATTCTTATCTCGCCCCACAAAACTATCAAGTGTTTTTATAGGTCAAAAATGATAGCTGACTATTCACAATGTGCTGGCTTTTTAGTAATTACCGTTTCCTTTTAAACTGTTTATTTATTTATTTGGAGCTACATCTGCCCCATGTTGTACGTACTTTACTACAACATGTTGTACATGTGTGACTTCCAGTTTTAAGCAGTGGTAAGGTATTACAGGCTGGTCAGACGCGTGTTAAACAGAGGTGGGCACACACGCTGCAACAGTCAGTGGCTTTATCTCACCTTGCATATTGACACTGTAAACACTGTCGATACAAAGATCTGTCCAAAGAATCCTGTTGGTCCAAAACAAAAGCATTTCCTTGTAGTAGTCTCATGTTACTCTATGCTTCCCTGCTGGCGTTAAGGGCTTGAGTTTTAGGTAAATGTCTCCTCATAACCCACAGCTGAAGCTGTTTCTGGCTGCTCTTCCTTACTCGGACAGCAGAGAGTGCTAGAAACCTGTGAGTGATACACTCCCATCCCTGAGATCAACACTTTGGGCCCCGTTGTTCAATGTGATATGGATTTTCGGTCAGCTGTTGAACTGTTAAGGCTCTAGATTATTTAAAAAGATTAATAAATAATTGAAACCAAAACAGAGAGACACCAGCCAATCATGAAGTTACAGAAGGATAATGACGAAAGCTGCGAAGCTTAAAGTTCATTACCAAGAGGAAGCAATCGTCCTTAGGTGTCATTATTACCACTGGAATCTATAAAATAATTGAATAATTATTTTAAAAATATAAATAAGATTTAAAAAAATCTTAAATAAGAAAACTTGAACTAGTCTGCAAAAAAAACTAGTACAAATAAGAAGTAAAATATCCAACAAGGTTGAAGTGGGAATAAGAGGTTTGCTCAAACTAGGTTATCTGCAATGTCTACCAGTTAAAAAGACATTATATTTGTAGACATTATATATCTTTAAAGACGTTCAAGGTGGTGTTTGATTACCAGACATTTTTCTCTGACAACCCAGGTTTTGGAAGCTCACTAATACTTGTTTGAAATGCAGATCTGACTATTATTATCTTATTTTCTCAATGAATGAGATTTAGTCCAGGGACATGAAGCTGCACTGAAGATCTCAGTCTTGCCTTTGTTGACGCTAAAGTTTGCATTGTTCTTCTTTCATTTAGTATGTTTTTAAACATAAAACACCGTAAATACTTGTGTGTAGCGTAGTGCGGACCCAGCGGGTTGTACGTTTACGTCGAGCTTCAGTTTTTATTTATAAAAATGGTTTCTTGGCTGACCTTTTTCCCTTCTGGGTGTCATTTTCCACAGGAGGCCCTGGAAGCGTGTCAGACCAGGATCTCTAAGATGGAGCTCCAGCAGCAGCAACAGCAGGTCGTCCAGTTGGAGGGGCTGGAAAATGCCACGGCCAGGACCCTCCTGGGAAAACTTATCAATGTCCTGCTGGCCCTTATGGCCGTCCTTCTGGTTTTTGTCTCAACTGTGGCCAACTGCGTGGTCCCGCTGATGAGGACGCGCTCACGCTCCGTCTCCACCATCATCATTGTTCTCCTGCTGGCCTTCCTGTGGCGAAACTGGGACGCTCTGTCGGGGTACACGCATCGTGCTCTGCAGCCCCCAGGATGACCATATTGGCGCTTTGCTTTTGGATGATTATACTGTCGCTGCAGTCACGCAGGAGACTCAGAGAATGTGATTAGGTTGGGGTGGCTGCTTGGCCGTGCACTCTGAGCACATTTGGACACAACCTGGAACCTAGATGGAGAGGAAGAGTTAGTGAACAGCTGAGGACACTCAAACTGTGGAAGGAGAAGACTGTTTACAGTTCTAAAACGAAACGATATGGTGTTATCCCTCGCAGGATCCAACACTCTACTGTTTTGTCTTTGGAGTTTAATTGATTATAATGTTATTTCTAATAATATTTAATTTCCATTGTTATTTTATTCAGTACCATGTAGCATTATGACCTTCTCCTTTTACACAGAGGAGGATTTAGTCAGGAAACTGGGCTGGCGCCTCAGCCTAAAGGTCCAGTCTAATTTTAGAGTCATGTGGGAATGTGGTTGATTGCTTTTAGGAGAAGAAGAGAACTCTTACCTTTCTGTGATTGGTAGATTTGAACCGTGGCTATGAACTTTATTGGGAGTTGGTCCATTTTTTGCTGTGATGAACTGGTTCAGAAGGACTGAATATGGCTGTTGTGTCATGATAACTTAAGATGATGTTGTGTTTTCTTAGCATTTCTGATAGCTAAGATCACCTGCTTTGATTTAGCTCCCTTTCTAAGTGGAAAAAACTTGATTAATGAAGGTTATGAACGATAGATGAAGACTCAAGAAGACATGCTGCTTCCCGTTTAAAAAGAAAACAACCCATAAACGGAGAACATCTGTTGATTCTTAAGCATCTGCCATACGCGTAACACGGAAACAAAGCCGCTTGTTGTCATTAAGAAAATTACATGCAAACCAGTTCTGCTGCTAAAAGCAATGACGGAGCGCTGTTGTCCATCTAAAATCAATTTGCCAGGATAATTGCCTCCCACCTGCCATGTTTGATGTGATCAGTTTAGGGAAAAGAGACCGCTGGTGCTCATCTAGCCCCGTCTCGGCAGGATCAGCAATGATGCTGCCTAATATCGACGGTGCAAGTCATCTCCACTGCCATGCAAATGCACACTGTCCGTCTTTAACACTGTACTAAAACATTCTCCCTGCGTATGAACAGTTTTTTTTTTTTTTTGTCTTTTTTTCTAGCACTAACTCTGTATTTAACACCCAGTGCCAAACTTGAGTTGAAACCGGGTTGACTGGCACAACTAAGACGATGCTCTGCACTTTTCACATATGGCATGAATGTACGCTGCAGGGTCGTCAGGGACGCAGCTCGTAGTTCTCATCAAGTCAGAGGCTCTACGTGATTTAGAGACCCCCCCCCTCCCACCCCACCATCACCACTACACCACCTCCTGGATTTTCAGTGGCAGATTTATTAGCTTGATCATCAAAACTGTCCAGCCTCTACTTTAGCACTGCTTGTGACGGCACGTGTCAGGCTGAAGTTTAACAAATCTTTGATAGACTCTTAAAAAGGTTTCACTCTCTAAAGGAAAAGTTGACTCGGGTCAGGATCACCCTCATCGCGGTTTTGACGAGAAAACCAACAAAGAAGAACTCGGAAGGTTTTGTGTCAAAATCATTGTAATCTCGGATTCCCTCAAGATAAACAGATTTTAAAAATGTATAATGTATTTATTCATCTGTTTTATTTTGGGATGAGGAGAAGAGCATTTGAGTTGAGTGAGCTGACCATTAACCTTGCATGACTTTTTCAGTAACACCTATAATGTAGGGTTGTGTGCTAAACCACTTCAGTGCCTTCTGATGTCCTTTTCTAAGTGTGGAATAAATAAAGTGCATTCCCAACTAAGCTTTTTTTTTTTTTTCCTAACCATTATTACATTTTTTGTCTGCAAGGCATAGAGTACAGCCAGGTACAATGTGACACATCAACATTTTTATTTCGGAACATTCTAAAATGCCAGAGAGAGGTTTAGATGATGTCCTGGCACGTTTCTTCACTCATCCTTCCAAAACCGGATTTTATCACCACCAAATTTCAATATTGATATTGTGTTTTGGGGATGCAGTGCCATTCGCATTGTAAAGGTGGTGTGGGCAATGACATCGGGCCAGACAATGTTGTCCAAATGTTTAGCACCAAACTTGAAAGGGGCTTTATCTTCAGAAGTGGAAATCCTTCTGAAGAGAGCATTGAAAATTATTTAGGTAGAGAATACCCAGAAATTGTACTCAAGTAAGAGCAGCACTACTTCAGCATATTTTTACTTGAGTAAAAGTAAGAAGTATTCCATAATATGCTGCCTGAGTACCGAGGCTCAGGCAGTGACTGTTATGATTTATTATCATAAATCTGGTAATATGGTAATCATCATATTACCAGATTTTATAATGATGTCATTAGACAGAAAAAGATATGTAAAATAATTAGCAAATTCTGGTAGTTTAAAACAGAAATAATACAAAAGCATAATTACAGAGTTAAAAAGCCTATGGAGCCCCAAAAGGGGCATTGAAGGAAAAAAATTAACTTTCTGGTGAGCACCAGAAAGTTATTTTTTTTTTTCCTTCAATTTTCCTTCAGAGTCTCCATACAAGATAAATTTAAGTAGAAGAAAATACTTTTCAAAATCAAATTAAGACACACATCTGTACTGGACATGATAGTCACTCAAAGCCTGAAATCTGTGTGATGAACTACGGATGAAGCCATCGAATTTGGAGAAGCTTAAAGGATTTACCAGGTTTTTCATGTGACAAGTGACTGCAGGTTTAATCCAGCCAAACCTCTAACCCTCTTGAACATGTCACTTGACATTTGTTTCGTATCAACTACAACAACACGACGAGCCACATCTGGTCATTTGTTTTCAGAGGTTTGTACTTTTACAGATTTTACATTCCAGCCACTAGATGGTGCTCTTTCATCAGGCATTCCACTAATATATCAGCAGCTCATGAACGCGTATATATAGTGTGCTTCCAGAGAGATGGAGTCCAAACATAAATAGCTGTTGCTCCTTATCAAGAAGGAAACAGGTTAGGTGCTAAATGGGTCACCACTGGGAGTGTTCTAATGATAAATGCGCGAACTCCTTGTTTTACTCCCGTTGCATTTTAACGGCCGGCTGAGGGTATTTGACGCTGACCCGTCTGACCCAACCTTGGCTGCATTCCTCCTAAAATACACACCACCGTTCACCTGCATCTTACTCATTGTGTCGCGCAGTTTAAAGGTAATGATGTTGCACTTTATCTCTTTCCTCCCCTTCCACGCAGCCAGATTTGATGCGCATGGCTGTGCGCCAAGGAAAACACGCGCGGTGCACTTATCTGTCCAGCTGAAAGCTGCAAGTATAGTGACCGGGGGGAGGGAGGAGAGAGGAGAGAGTGAGTTTTGTCCCCCAGAGGAGTCCACGTTAAATTGGCACAGGGCGATTCCACACGATTTAGCATCAACTTTAATTATTGCGTGTATTGAGAGATAACACTTCTCTGGCTCGCCTGCGAGCTGATTTATGCAGCGTCTGACTCGCTGGTTCCACAACCAAGCATTCTATTTAGGGATGTGAGCATATGCTCACTTTATCCAGATTTCAAAAATGCAAACTATATTCACATTTTTTTAATATTCTTTTTTTTTTTTTTTTTTTGGGGTGGGGGGGGCATGTTTTTGGGCTTTAAAAATTTTTTTCTTTAA
>NW_015112884.1:139791-143474 GCF_001443285.1 Poecilia latipinna
GGTCTCTTTTTCCAGATTTCAAAAAATCAAAAAATATTTCCATTTTTTTAATTTTTTTTTTTTTTTTTTTTTTTTTGGAGTCGGGGGTGCATGTGTTTGGACTTGAAATATTTATGACTTGAAAGAAATCCGCAGTAGATGTCAGAGCCCGGAAAGGTGCGCTTTACGCGTCCATCTGGTTGCACTTTCACGGTTCTTACCGCGCCTTCTGTGCCCAAAACGGAACCCTTCGGATCTGCAGAACTAATCTGAGAGTCGGGCGATTTGGAGAGCACAGAAGGTGGGACGGTGACCCGTCATTAACCTCGAGATGAGCGGAACCACAATACCAGGATTACCAGGATGGCGGTGGTGGAGGCTCATCTTGATGGCAACCTACATTCAAAAGGAAATCATTAGTTTGCGCACTTGCGTGAAAAAACAAACAAACAGGTATTTAAAAATCATAATAAATGACTGAACTGTTGCTTTGCTCTATGGAGATTTTGACCAACGTTCAGTCTTTTTGGGTACATGCCAAACATCCTCTACTGGGAAAAGTCACTAAGCTGAAAAAACAGTTGTAGAATCCTCCTGAAAAATTGCATCTTTAGCTAAAGTTAAGGTACAGAAAGGGAACAGAGCCTCTAACGTCTATCAGTGCATCTGTCCAGGAGAAGTGCACCAACAAATTATTTCTTTTCAGTGAGACAATGAATTAGAGGTTTTAAGAAAGTTACTCTTTTCTTAGTTCAGTCTATGAAAGTTCACACAAAGCTCAGTGTGTGAACTTTAAAAGTTCAGTAAGAAAAGGGAGAAGTATTTTCTTTTAGATGCTACATGGAAAGTATTTGGCACAAAAAAAAAACAAAACAACAACAACAGTGCGTATTATCAAAAGAACAAAATGGCCATTTTGGAACATAGTGGTGGCAACAGCATGATGTGGGTTGATGGTACTAACCAGTTTGGGTCAAAATCAATAAAATAAGGAACAGTTTAAATATCAGACAGGTATAACCCTTGACATTCAGGTGTCTGCTAGAGAGCTAAAGATTAAAGGTGATTTTAGTTGTAAGTCTCACAGTGAGCTTAACATACGTCCAAATAAACCAATAAACAGCTTAGATTGAGTTAGTCCAAAATATATGGGATTCCTTAAAGATAGTGGCTTTAAAATAGATATCATCACCATCTGAAAGTTTAGGAACGCTTTTCCGAGTGGGTATATATTGCAGGTCAAGATGTGGGTTGCTGAATGACTCCCACAAAAAAGTCTGGATGCTGTGTTTGAAACAAATAGTGCTTTCATATCCATGCAGCCAAACTGCTGCATCTTTTTTTTTTAATTGTTCTATTTAGATTTCTATGTTTTAAGCAAAGCTCCACAGGATACAAGACACTTTAAAGGTGTAAAACGTTTTTAAAATGTTACTTTCACGATCTCGTTCTGGTAATTCAGCAAAATCTGCCATTTTACATCGGTGTGTGAACTTTAAAAAGTGACTGTAAAAGTTGAAATGAGCGATTTGGCTTTTTTTTTTTTTTTTTTTTTTTTAGCAGCTGTTGCACCCGAGTTGATGTTTTGATAATAAAATCGAAAATATGAGAGCAGAGATCAATCAGGCAGACAGAGTGCTCTCAAAGGACAATATATGTCATATCAGGGAGGCAGCACCATTCATCACGGTTAATGAGATGACACCCCTGCTTCTGTGAAAGAGCAAGTTTTATTATATTAGGAATGTATTATTATTGCTTTCGTTATTAATCAATATTGCAGAGAAACGTGACTGCAAACAAGTTTTGTTTTCAGAGAATGTCTGTAAATTGCGCATCACAAAATATATACACTTAAGTAGTTTTATTTAAAGAAAAAATGTGTAACTAGACTACTCTAATGTGTCTCTGCTGAGCTGCTCGGCGGGCAGAGGGGGACAGAGGCAGAGGAGGCAGCCTGAAAAAGGAAACACGACTCGTTTATCGCGTCATTCTGGGCTCGGCCGTTGAGCAGGAAACAGCCTTTCCTCTCGGATTGTCGCCGTCGGAACAAACATACATTTTTGTCCTTGCTCAATGCACCCCTCGGCACAGAACACGCGGAAGCCGGTCAGAAGGAAGAATGCCTCCTTCGATGGAGATAGCCGTCCTGCTCCTCGGCGTCCTGGCTTTGGAGACGCGCAGGAGCGCCAGCGCGCTGCACATCCAGCAGGAGTTCGCGTCTCCAAACCTCACCAATAACTTCGTGGTGGATCCGGTGTCCAGGAGGGTCTACCTGGCCACTGTCAACACGGTGTACCAGCTCAACGGGACCCTGACCGTGGAGGTGGTGAAGAGGACGGGGCCGGTGGAGGACAACCTGTTGTGCCATGCGCCACAGCTGCCCCAGGCTCCGTGCGAGCATCCCAAATCCCTCACTGACAACTACAACAAGCTCCTGAAGCTCGACCGGGAGCAGGGGGTCGTGGTGATGTGTGGATCTGTGTACCAAGGCTTCTGCGAGCTGCGGAGGATGGGAAATATTTCAGAGATAGCGGTGGAGTTCCCACCTCAGGGCGAAAAGACCGTCTTCCCCAGCATGCTCAACATCGCTGCGAATCACCCGAACGCGTCCACAGTGGGGCTCATCTTCAAGAGCCACGGGGGGAACACCCGGCTTTTAGTCGGGGCCACATACACAGGAGCTGGGACTCAGTTCTTCCCAAAGAACCACAGTAAGGAGGACCTGCGCTTTGAGAACACGCCGGAGATCGCAATCCGCTCCCTGAACGTCAAGGATCTATCCAGGCTGTTCACCTATGACATCAACCCCTCTGAGGATAATGTGTTCAAAATCAAACAAGAGGTCAAAACCAAAAACAAGCTCAACTTCGTTCACGCCTTCATCCAGAAAACTTACTCCTACATCGCCTTTAACAACGACGCCAAAATGGGCCACAAGGAGAGCCAGCCGAACAGCATCCTGGCTCGGATATGTCTGGACAGCGACATCCCCCGAAAGTCCACCGGGTCGGAGAGTAAGAAGCTCACCGAGTCCTACATTCAGATGCCTCTGCAGTGTGGAGCTAACGGGAACATTTACAACCGCCTGCTGTCCGTGTACCCCGCGGAGGTCCACGGAGGGAGCGGTGGGGGCCCGGAGCCCTATCTGTTTGGAGTGTTCTCCAAGGCGGACAGAAACTCTGCGCTGTGCGCTTTCAAGTTTGGAGACATCGAGGCGGAGATCCGACAGGGCCGCTCGAACTGCTCCAACTCCCCCAGCAGCGATGTTCAGGTGCTGGACAGCGTGATCCAAGGCTCCGGGGCCGTCTGCATCCAGAAGGGAAACATAGTGGTGAGCTTCACTTACCTTATCTCACGTTAAAAGAGCAAGTTAAAAACGATACGCTGGATGAGCTAGGATTACTACGGAGCCCCTAAGGGGACATGGAGAAAAAAAAAAAAGGAAAGAAATCCCGACTTATTATCGCGAGATCCCGAGAAACTAAGTCGAGATCTCGAGATCCCGACTTATTATCGCGAGATCCCGACTTATTATCGCGAGATCCCGACTTATTATCTCGAGATCCCGACTTATTATCTCGAGATCCCGACTTATTATCGCGAGATCCCGACTTATTATCGCGAGATCCTGACTTATTATCTCGAGATCCCGACTTATTATCTCGAGATCCCGACTTATTATCTCGAGATCCCGACTTATT